>NC_085873.1:7912076-7982076 GCF_034702125.1 Engraulis encrasicolus
TATGGGGCCCTAAGCAAAATTTCATTCGGGGCCCCACCACCACCCCTTACTCAGCATCAGATGCTTCATAAGCTTCATTGCCTTGCACGAGTGAGGGGTAGGAGCTAAGGACAAAGGTATGCTGTCTGTAGATCATGTACCCATCATGCACTGTACTTCTTGGAGCAACATTTCTCAAACAGAAAGCCATTTATCACGAAGGAATATCTTAGTTTTGCGTCAAAGGTATCACTCTTTGTTATATTCTGCGTTGATTGTAGGGAAATTACAATTAAAAGCGGTACATGAAAAATGACGTTGTACCCACCATCATTGAATTGCCCCCAATATACTGTATTATGGCCTCTATTTCCATTGTGGTACATTAGAAAGACATATATGATAAGTGAAAATAGTGGAGAGTTAATTTCGATCTGGAACTTTGCTGGTCACTGAGGGCCCCTGGTGGTGTGCCATCACATAGTTTGCTTATGCCTCGGGCTGCCCCTGCATACACCACACAACTTCAGGCAGGTACACGCTGTAGGCCTAGCTGACAACTTCTTCAGACCACCGTGAGCATTTCCACATTATCACGTGTACTTGGTCTTCAATTTGAAAAGGTATTTCATGTACAATATTGCAGATAGTATACCTTATTGTCAGGGAAATTGCAATGACCAAGTCTTTAATATGCTAGGCCTACTTGTTGCTCTCTGTAATGTCGTAACAATGTTGTTATGATGTAGTTGAGTCTTTTCTAAGCAGTGACAGAACAGGCCCATCTGCACAAAAAGGTGACCTACTGGACGCACTTTCGACATGGTTGAGTGGTTCTGTTCATCAAAGATGGACTTCATCATGTTCACCCATTTGAAATTAAAGGAGTCCATGTAGGCCTAATGCAGTTGGGTGGTCGGAGGGGTGGCGGGCAGCAATTGGGTGGTCTGACTATAGGTGGGAAATGAATGTAGGCCTATTTAATATGATTATAGTTTAATAGCAATCTCATCCATTTTAATGGGCTTCAGAGTGGTTAAATAGATTAATGGACTGAATTTTTAGTAAGGTAATAACTCTGGCGCCCGGCAAATCCACTCTGCTCTGGGTGTGTCTGCATGTGCGCAGTGTGCACGCATGAGAATATGACTAATTGGTTTGCATGTGTGCGTGTGTGCGTGTGTATGAGAGAGAGAGGTGCGGGGGAGGGGGGGGGGTTAAGATTTAAGGCTTAAGATGTAATTATCACACTGAAGACATAAGATGAGGTAAAATTGGAGGGTGTTGGTGCGCTTTGTTGCTAGAAGGTTTACCCTGGTTGTCTCACCAGCCTACTTGAATGCAGTAGGCCTAGGCTATAATTCCAAGCTGTCAGAGATCAAGCCATGGCAATTTGAATTTAGGCCATGACAGATAAGACCATTCTGTGATTTAGACAACGTTCAACCATCCAATATGTGCCCTGAAAAAATACTGAGAAATAAACCTTCACCACAGCAATTCTACACTAGAAGCTCTCTGCCCTCTTCATCACCCATACTCTTTGTAAACCCTGCAGAAAATAGTGCAAGCGCGCCACCTTGTGGTATTATTACAAACTTGCAAAAATACCACGTCGAGCGTTTCCGTTTCCCTCATAAACGGAAATGAAGTCATTTAACTGCGCGAGTTTGTAGACAAATGATAACCTGTGTGAAGTGAGGCACCACCGAGTGAAGAAAAACTTATTTAGAAATGGAAGAACTTGGTGAAGATGAGCTGAAAAAGCTCGAATATCTGTCTTTGGTTTCGAAAGTCTGTACAGAGTTGGACAACCATTTGGGAATAAGTGACAAAGATCTAGGTATGTTTCAATGTGACCAGAGCTAGCTGTTGATGGCTAGCTACACAACACATTTCACAGCTAGATAGTAAACAGCTACATTTCCCAATCGGGGCTGTCTTCGTCTCACCTTCCCAGTGTTTTGTTGAGACATCTATCACAAAGTTCTATCTATCCTGTATTAAAGATAACGTGCTCGCGTGAGTGGCTGTCTTTGTTGGCACATGTGTGCATTGTTTTGCTTCCTGGTAGCGCTACATTTCAGTTACGTTAACTATGTTGACAACTGTAGGACGAACGAAGATGCTTTGATTAATCAGATACTATGTCTCCTCACTCGTATGAGCAAGGACAAGAGATCAATATATATCTGACACTGGCGTTGGTTTTGACAGCTTACCATTTATGTCTTTCCTCAGCCGAGTTTGTCATCAGTCTAGCAGAGACAAACACCACGTTTGATGCCTTCAAATCAGTTCTGCTAAAGAATGGAGCAGAATTCACGGTAGGTTAAAGCCTCCACACTTCTAACTTCATATGTAACACGTCTTTATGATGTCCCCAATGGGGGTCAGCTCTATGTTCCCACAGCCCATTGATCCCACGACCCATGGGTCCCACAGCCCAATGGTCCCACAGCTTATTCTTATAGCTCCATGTTCCCACATTTTTTAGAAATTATTCAAATATAGGCCCTATGTTCTACAACTCCATGTTCCCACATCTCTGGGTAAACTAAGACAATATGCCTTTGAAACATAGGGCCTAAATTTGGATAGATTCCTAGAAATGTGGGAACATTGATCAGCAGGAATATAATGTGGGACCAATGGGCCTAAAAAATAATGTTAAAAATCTTAGTGATGTCGGATCAATGGGATGTGGGACCAATGGGCTGTGGGAACATAGACACGCTCCCCTCCAATGATACAATGTCAATGGGTGTCTCGGGCAGACTGTTTTTGTAGTCTGCATTGGTTGTCTGTGAAGATTAACAATACCTTTCTTTAGTCTTCGTTGTTGTGGTGCTATGGTTGTGTGCTTGGATGTCCCACATCTGTGTGTGATGCATGCCTCTATATGTGAATATTGTGTAATACACTGCTGGACACTTGCATTTCTTGGGGACAACATAACTAATGTTTTTTTTCGACAACTACTACCCAGGACTCACTCGTCAGCAACTTACTCCGGCTCATACAAACAATGAGGCCACCATCCAAAACATCAATGTCAATAAAGAAAGGTAGGCCTACCACTACTCATACAGTTGGGCCCTGAAATAAACTTATTTGGACTGCGACACAATTGTCATATTTTTGGTTCTACACACACCACCCCTATGAATTTAAAATGAAACAAACAAAATGTACTGTAGCTGCAGACTTTCCGCTTTATTTTGAGGCTATTTACATCCAAATCGGATGAACTGTGTATTACACAGTGTGTAGGAATTTCAACCGTTCCTGAATGCGTCTCGCCAATTTTTAGGGGACCAAAAGTAAATTGGACAGACAAGTAAACATCAGACTTGCACTTTTTAATGTTTAGTTGCAAATACTTTCTAGACCAGTCAATTACAGCCTGAAATCTGCAATGCATAGACACCATTAGATACTGGGATTTATTCCTGGTGATGCTATGGCAGTCCCTTTACTGCAACAGTCTTCACCCCCTGCTTATTGTTTGGCTATTTTCCCGTCAGTTTTGCCTCCAGCAAGTGAAATGCTGCTTTATTGTACTCAGAGTGAGGTGATTCACTAGACCATTTTATTGCATTCCAATTTTATTTGATATTTTTGTCAAAAAATTGTTTGGTGGCTTTCACTTTAAGGTCATTGTCCATCTGCGTTGTGAAGCGTTGTCCAATGAGTTCTGAAGAATTTGCTTTAACACTACTGTCGATGGCTTTAACAAGACCTGATATTGGAGCCCTAAAAACTCCTTCAGCTTTTATCTAAACGTTTGTTTTTCGTGTTTGCTAGTGATTTTGGTGTTGCTCTGATTACTTTTGATCCCTCTAAAAGTGGGCACCAGATGCTATTTCTATTCTGTGATTAGGATGTAAACACCCTCAAATCACTGAGAATCTACAGTTAATGCACAACTGGATTGATTTATTTCCATTGTTGTGGGGTATAGAGCCAAAAGGATGGAAATGTTGTTCTTGTCCAAATATTTCTGGACATAACTGCATCATGTGATTGAAGGTGTCACAGAGTAGCATACTAACTATTATTTTCCAATAGTTCAATTATGCTGGTACTTACTGGGTTGTTTACACTTTCAGAGCCCATTGTTAAAGTGAAGTCAGAGAAGGAGAAACTTAAAGAGATGTTTCCAGCGTTATGTCGTCCGGACAACCCTACTACCAGAGTAAGTTTCCATATTAGTCACCAGTGTCTTTCCTCATGGCATTCAGATATGCAGTTTTTTCCCCTCGGTCTAATGTAATGTAACCGTTCTGAAACATTTAAGGCTTCTTTATTTCAAATACAGTAAATAAAGCTGTGCACCAAAACCTGGATGTTGATTATATATGTGCTTATAGCAAATGTAGGTGCTCTCGAACAAAAAAAATGTTTCATAAATATCTTTGGGTGCACATAAAAAATGTTAGATGAAAGAATAGACTTCCAGTGTTATAGTAGTATATATAGTAGTATATACAGTAGTATATATGGTAACACTTTATTTTAGGGATACATCTATTAACACTAATACAGTTTTCCTCGATTGCTTCCACACAATTTCTGGTACTTCCCATACAATTCTCGGAACATCTCACACATTTCCCAACTCCCCTAATCAATGTCACTGAACACTAAACACAATTCCTTCTTTACACTCATATTTCAGTTTTAAAACACACTCTTTTCAAACCACTACACACAATTCTCTGGATTACACACAATTTTCATGAAGAAAATCCCTGGTTTTCGCATTGGGACACACTGTCATTGAAAATACTAAAATCAACTGCCATACTGTTCACTTCCTCATCACATGGACAAACTCTCTTCATACCTGTTTACAATCTGAAATCACGACCCCATAAGGATACATATTGCATGTGATATTGATGAAAACATGAGTGGATGCAGTGAGAAAACACATTTGTTTAGTTTTTGAACTCCAAAATATGTTATACAAGAGATCACTTTCATGTGGTTACCCAATATTTTACAATAAATTAGTGCATTTTTTTGAAAATGTCAGAAAAATATGTAAAATATATTTTTTGCCACACATCTGTGTACTCCGTGTCTAAAAACAATATTTCAGTATTTTACTACAGAAAAATACCCTCTTTAGTTAGTAGAACAGTGAAGAAAATAAGTTTCTACTGTGTGTCAAATTGAGTATAGAGTTTCACCTTGTGCATATTAGTGTTTAATGGTTCACATAAGAGTGTATTAAAATGACTGCTTGTGTGTGTCATTTGAGAACAAAATGACCTTTTTAGAAGAGAGTACATTGTTTTGAGACAAGACGTGCATTTTTCAGAGGTAGTGAAGAGTTTTGCCCGTTGTGTGTGAGGTTTGGAGATTTGTGTGTAGAGTTTTGAGAATTCGAGAACTGATTCCGAAAATTGTGTGTAAGCAATCGAGAAAAACTGTAAATACCATGTTAATGCCTGCATAAGTAACTTGTAAGGCATGTACTAAGGCCTACTAGGTCCGACTCCTTACTAAGGTTAAATTGGCAATAAATCCCTTATTGTGCATGAACAAGACATTTGCGAATACATGCCTAACAAATGTTTGATTTTGCTTTGTACATGCCTTACAAATTACTTATACAGGAACATTGTATGTATTAGTGCTAATAGATGTTACTTATACAGGAACATTGTATGTATTAGTGCTAATAGATGTATCCCTAAAATAAAGGGTTACCGTATATATAATAGTATATATAGTGTTAAAGTTGTAAATGACCAAAGGGATATGAAATCACTGTTCTTGACAGACCATGCTGGATGAAGAGGACGTGAAGGTGGCGGATGATGCCATGAAGGAGCTGGAGATGTTCATGCCCAGCGTCAGTGGCACCGACTCCAAAAGCAGCAAGAAAAAGTAGGTCCAGATTTCCACAATTGCTACGTTTACATGTGACATTTAACTCCCTTTAATTCTGAATAAAGCTTAATTCCACTTTGAAAACGTCATGTAAACACTTAGAAATTCGGAATTAAATGAAAGATCAAAGCAAACTCAATGGAACTATTTAATTCAGAATTGTTAATTCAGAATTAAAAACGTCATGTAATCGTAGCCAATGTCTTATTTTACCGTCCCATTTACATTAATTACCTGCAGATCAACAAACCATACAAGAGCATGAAAGTCTGAAACAGTATGAACACTGTACCTTTGGGTTAGGGTTAGATATGTACTCCAGCAGCATCCAGAAAAAGTATGGCATGATTTTCACATTGTTTTGCCTCTTTGTTTAACTTTCCCTGTGAAATTAATTATGTACAGTTTAACAAGGAATATAACAGCACAGAACATGTACTTGAGGTTAGGGGTGAGTTTGTGCAGTGTAAGGACATACTATTGCATGTTGATGAATGTAGATACATTGAAATAGAAGCCATAAACCATTTACCTCCGCCAAGGAGGTAATGTTTTCGGTCGCGTTGGTTTGTTTGTTTGTTTGTTTGTCTGTTTGTTTGTCAACCGCATAACTCAAAAACTAATCAACGGATGTGGACGAAACTTTCTGGAGTTGTTGATAATGACCCAAGGAACAAGTGATTAAATTCTGGTGGTGATCCGGATCACGAACCGGAACCAGGACTTTTTGAAGGATTCTTCACCATTGCTGGCCTATATATCTAGGCGCCCCTAGTGACCAGAAATTGTATTGCGGGAACTGCACTAATAGAAGGCAGAAAGACTTCTGGTGTAACATAGTCAAATGTTCTATCAAGCAGCTTCCTTGGCGGAGGTCTGCGCTCTCTGAGTGCTTCTAGTTTTGGCTTGTTTTCACATCTACCAAAGCAGTTAAAAACCTGTTGAAGAGAGATGAGGGCTTTCCTGTCTTTGCTGTGCTATCTGAAGTTTAAAAAGTGAACATTTACTCTGTGATGATGCAACTACAGTATATCACGAAAGTGAATACACCCCTCACAGTTTTGCAGATTTTTGAGTATATCTTTTCATAGGAAAGCATTACAGAAATGTAACTTTGACACAATGATTAGTGACCTTTTAACAACATATTTAACTGCTTAAATTTCTTGTTCACTCAGAAAAAAACAAAATACAGCCATTAATGTTTGAACATGTACTCACAAAAGTGAGTACACCCCAGATTAAAATCCGGTAGAGAAGGGGCTATGTTGGCTCGAATCGTCTCGAAATGAAACAAAATGAAATGGGATGACAAGGGAGGTCATCAGTGTACGTTTCAACCTTTCTTTGCATTGAACTTTTACATTTTGAGTCTGCATCTGGCTTAAATAGATTGGTGTGAGATTTGAATGCAATCCTATGGAAAATATCATGATCAGATCATGATGCTTCAGTAGTCACAGTGCATGTTGACATGCATGTTTCTTTTAGGTGTATTTCAGATTGCCAATGTTGACAGCATTCATGCATCCCCAAACCATGTCAGTCCCACTACCATGCTTGGCTTATGAGAGGATACACCTTTTTTGTAAACTCACTTGTTTACCACCACACATGCTTGACACCATCTAAAGCAAATGTGTTTATCTTGGTCTCTTCAGATCACACAACATGGTTCCAGTGATCCATATCCTTGGTCTGTTCATCTCTCTTGAGACCAAGATAAACAAATTTGCTTTAGATGGTGTCAAGCATGTGTGGTGGTAAACAAGTGAGTTGTACAAAAAAGGTGTATCCTCTCATAAGCCAAGCATGGTAGTGGGACTGACATGGTTTGGGGATGCATGAATGCTGTCAACATTGGCAATCTGAAATACACCTAAAAGAAACATACATGTCAACATGCACTGTGACTACTGAAGCAGATCATGATATTCTCCATAGGATTGCATTCAAATCTCACACCAATCCATTTAAGCCAAATGCAGACTCAAAATGTAAAAGTTCAATGCAAAGAAAGGTTGAAACGCACACTGATGACCTCCCTTGTCATCCCTTTTCATTTCGAGACGATTTGAGCCAACATAGCCCCTTCTCTACCGGATTTTAATCTGGGGTGTACTCACTTTTGTGAGTACATGTTCAAACATTAATGGCTGTATTTTGTTTTTTTCTGAGTGAACAAGAAATTTAAGCGGTTAAATATGTTGTTAAAAGGTCACTAATCACTGTGTTAAAGTTACATTTCTGTAATGCTTTCCTATGAAAAGATATACTCAAACATCTGCAAAACTGTGAGGGGTGTATTCACTTTCGTGATATACTGTATGTGGTTGATTTTGGACACTGCTGTAATGACCTCTTGCTCCTCTACAAAGACATTTCCTTATTGCTTTTTCCCTCACCAGGTCTGATGGTGGTACCAGCAGGAGGAGGAGAAGCAGGAGCCGAAGTAAAGATAGAGACAGGACCAAAGATCGGGACAGAGATAGGGACAGGGACAGAGATCGCTACAGGGACCGGGACCGAGAGCGGGACAGAGACCGTGACAGAGACAGAGACCGTGACAGAGACAGAGACCGCGACAGAGAAAGGGACAGGGACCGAGACCGCCGACCGAGGTACCATCGCTCTCGCTCCAGGTCTCGCTCACGTGACAGAGGGGACCGGGAGAGGGATCGTGACAGGGACAGGGACCGGGAGAGGGATCGTGGTGGCCGGTACGACCGGTCCAGAGGAGGGGCACGAGGTGGAGGAGACGCCAGGTTGCGTGCTTCCAAGTCCCGGTCGCCCAGCCCATCGCAGAAGGACTCGGACCGCTGGAAGGACAAGCACGTGGACAGGCCACCGCCCGAGGAACCCTCAGTCGGGGACATCTACAGTGGCAAAGTCACCAGCATCATGCAGTTTGGCTGCTTCGTGCAACTGGAAGGGCTGAGGTTGGTGACAAAGTGGTTCATACATTATTGTATCATGGTCAGACCAGCCTCGTGTAGTTTGGCTGATTCAAGTTTTTGCATTATATTGTCTTATCACTTCTGTACTTTGGCCACAAAAATGTAGACATTGCCATGATTTGGTTTCAAGGGATAGAAATGAGCACTCACTGCTAACGTCTGCGTATTTTGGCATGGTTTTAAGTATAAGCCCTGAACAATGAAGTCTTTTAATAACAATAAATCCTCTTGAGTTCCTTGGACATTGCCTTTAAGATTCTCTGGATATGGTTGGACTTATGTAACCGCAAGACTCATTCCCTAACACACTCCCAATGAATTCAATGTATTTTTGTGTGATTTATTGATGAATCGTCTTCCATTAATGTTATCTGCTTCCTTTTCTCCACAGGAAACGCTGGGAGGGCCTGGTCCACATATCTGAGCTGCGTCGGGAGGGCCGAGTGGCCAACGTGGCCGACGTGGTCAATAAGGGTCAGAGGGTCAAGGTCAAAGTGTTGTCCTTCACCGGCTCCAAGACCAGCCTCAGCATGAAGGTCAGTAGACTAGAAATGAATTGAATGGATTTTAATTGAATCATTTATTCCAGACTAGGGGTTCCATGAATACTCATAGAAAAGACGGTATAATGCATACATACTTGTATACAAATGAAATACAGGCCAGATTCAGATGCAGAAGTCATATACCTCAACACACAAAAATATAATTTTGATTTTTAGAAAAGGATTTGAAGGCCCACTTGGAATACCTTCAGGGCCCACCAATAGGCACAGTCCCACAATGTGAAAACGGCTGCTTTAGGACAAACCAGGACACATGAGAGGGCTTGATGTAAAAATAGGGCAACTTTCAGTCTAAACTAAGTTTTGACTGCTGCTAATACTATGTCTCTTTGCACGATTCCGAACACCATTGAAGTATGAAATTGAGTTGTTGTTTATGGTTTACTATAGGACGTGGACCAGGACACGGGCGAGGACTTGAACCCCAACAGAAGGCGTAACACGGCGGACGAGGAGCCGGCCATGAGGAACCCTGATAGGCCGACCAACCTGAACCTAGGCCACGCCCCCGAGATGGAGGACGACAGCCTGGAGCGCAAGAGGCTCACCAAGATCTCAGACCCCGAAAAGTGGGAAATCAAACAGGTATCAGGCATGAAAACAGTTCTTCCTTCTTCTTTCTCTCTTCCTAACAAGATGGTAATTGGTAAATGCACTGTGAGAAAGTGCTCTTCACACTGAGGTTGCTTAACAAATATTTTATTTCTTATTTCATAACATAGGTAATATCTAAGTCCTCCTATTGGATAGTCCTTATGCCTTGAGAACGTGCTCACATTAGGAAGTTTCTCACTATAATGTCCACTACATGGAATATTTTTCATTCTGGATGTGCGCTCCCTTCACTTTTTAAATTTAGTAAATGTGCTGCATTTAAACACGTTCCTACCTGTTCAAGCAGTCAGCAATTTATAATTTAAACCGCACATTTATAAAGAGAGTTTTTAGTTTTCACCACCAAAGCCACAGGGTTTCCATTGCAGTATTCCAAGAGTATGGGAAAGGACTAAAATGCAATAGTCATGCCATTCTTGATGCATGTTGTCCCACTGGGTGGCACCAGTGTGCCGTGTGCGTATGCATGACGCATGTGCATGTGTGTCCCAAAGTGATCCTGTGCAACAGGGAGTGAAACTATTTGGCCTTTAACATGCTTTTCTCGTCACCTCTCTCCTGTTCAGATGATTGCTGCCAACGTATTGTCCAAAGAGGAGTTTCCTGACTTTGACGAGGAGACCGGCATCCTTCCTAAGGTGGACGATGAGGAAGGTAAGTAGCTGCTGCCTTTGTTTATAATTAAGTGCGGGGCTGTGATACCTTGGAACAGGATCAGACGCTACAGTACATGCCAAGTTTCCCCTCATCATTTTATGCTGCTTTAAGGCGGGCGCCTTGGCGGCAAACACCTCTGGCCTTCCCTTGGCCCCCAGTAAAGATAAGACTTGGCTATTGGCTTAACCCACCGCCCCTACCTCCCCACCCACCTTGACTACTGTTGCAAATGTTCTGCCAGAAACGCCATGAGTCGCTGCCTTTGTTTACAATTAATTATCGGGTCGTGTTACCTTGGAGCCCCCCCTTTCCTCATCCCCTGTTCTGCATTCTTGTTAAGCTCTTCCCAGTAGGGAAAGATAGAGCTTTGGAAGGAGGGTGGGGGTTCCGACTGCAGGGTTATATGCTCATGGGGCTGGAAGGGAAAAGACAAAGGCCCTCGGTAAGCTTGTTGTAGGATACGCGTACACGAGCACGATTTGTGCATGAGCGCGTTAACTTGTGTAGTTCATGTCAATTTTACACCCGTTGGATACTGTACCCCAAACGCGTGGGGTATGGGTTAATCGGGAAGTTACACTGCACGTGACCCAAGTTACTCTCGAAATAACCCGTACAGGCCCTTTGTCTTTTGCACTGAAAGTTCTAAAACTCTGAAAAGCTGCACCTGCAAGCAATGACTTTCAAGATGTGCCGGTGTCCTGTCTAAATGAGCGACCCATCGAGATGTGATTCTCTTCGCTACTGAGCATGCGCACGCATGCGCACACCCTCGCGGTGGTTTTCGCGGGTGATTGCCCATCGAATTGTGAGACCGCAAGTTACGATAGGATCCCCTGAGACTGTCAACTTTAGTGACTCAAACTGTAGCGCAAGTTACGATAGGATCCCCTGAGACTGTCAACTTTAGTGACTCAAACTGTAGCCTATGTCCTCCTGAGGTTACCACCAGTCATCCATAGTCTAAAACTAGTTAGCTTACAGCCTGTCCACCGACTGTCATGGACTGAAAGTTACGATACCGGTATATCCCCTGGGGGGAAACGGGAAATAGCGTGGATCATCCAGCAGATCATTGGAAAATCTGCGAAATAGCGTGGCCTCGTACATTTGCTACTTTGTTGCCTAACCGTAATCGCTCACACACTCAGCCTCGAACATTGCAACATCGATCAGAAAAGACTATTTATGTAGAGGAGGCGTTCTCATTGCAAAATGGAAAAAATCGCCACCTGATTGAGCTGTCAAAATGCTCCCTCCACCCTTTTCACTCAAGAATTTGAATCGACTGCATTGTAAACTGCCTCAACATGGTAAAGAAATGCACTGGTGGGGATGTTATGAAAATATGATTCCGGTCATTAAAAGACAGACATCTGCCAAAACAAAGCCACAATACGTTATCTGCTATCTGGGAATATCTAAACCGCGCTTGTTTATCCCCACATGATTTCATGTAGCAATTTGCCTTGCGAGCCCACGTCGCATTGAAACCAAACCAACAGCAAATGACTGCATTAAACAAGCCGTAGCCAGGCCCTGATCCCAAACACTTTCTCCAGTATTTGCGCAAACTCAACTCAGTCTCTTTCATATGGCACGTTTCTTAACTTGCTCAAACGAGAGGCTCACTGTTGTCAGCAGCCGCATGTTCTTATTAAACTCCGTGAACGATTGCACACCCCTGTCCGTGAAATAAACAAAGTGGTTATTAAAACAGTCCTACGTGGACCGATTGAAACGCCTTCCGCGGAAAGTCAAGGTCGCTCATTTAGATGAGGCATCGCAAATCGATAGAACACCACTATCGAATAGAGCGACCGGTCGCTCATCTCGACGAGGCAACACATCTCGACAGAACACCGGCCCTCCCTTGGACCACCACATTTTGACCTTAACTAGGTCCAAAGAAGGTCAGAGTTCTCAAAAGCTATTTGTATAAGCTATTTATTTTTTGATGTTGTTGATATTCCATATGAAACTGTGTAGCCTTTTTTGTCTTAATAAGTGATGTTGTCACACAGTGATATTAGCTAACGACTCCACAACCGACTTGACTGCTGTAGCAAATGTTCTGCGGCAAACACCGTGAGTAGAGTAGAATAACTTTTTATTGATCTGGTAGGAAATTAAGGAGTTGCTGCTTTTGTTGTTCATAATTGCGGGCCATGTTACCTGGATCCATATCAAAGAAGACAGTATATGAACTTGTTTTTGATCTTCTGTTTCCTCATTGTTGTGCTGTTGCATTGTTGTTGAGTTGCTGTTGTTGTTGTTGTTGTGTTGTTGTGCTAGATGAGGATCTGGAAATCGAGCTGGTGGAGGAGGAACCCCCATTCCTCAGGGGCCACACCAAGCAGAGCATGGACATAAGCCCCGTCAAGATAGTCAAGGTAGATCAACACCACACACACACACACACACACACACACACACACACACACACACACACACACGCCAGACAGAGCATGGACATGATCCCCATCAAGATTGTTGAAGTATACATGTAGTGCGCACGTGCACACACACACACACACACACACACACACACACACACACACACACACACACACACACACACACACACACACACACACACACACACACACACACACACACACACACACACACACACACACACACACACACATAACCCAACCTCATGTTACACCGGGGACTTTACCCAATATCGACAATCAAGATGTTGTTTTGGATTTTAAGAAATGATATTTTAAGTGTAAATAAATACCAGTAATGTACGCACATGTAAATGCTCTTCATGCCCATTTGTTTTGACTGAAACAGAACTTATTATTTTATGACCACTCCATATCATTCCCTTCTTCTCCTCCTCCTCCTCCTCCTCCTCCAGAATCCAGACGGTTCTCTGTCCCAGGCTGCCATGATGCAGAGTGCGTTATCCAAGGAGCGCAGGGAGGTCAAGCAGGCCCAGAGAGAGGCCGAGATGGACTCCATTCCGATGGGGCTCAACAAGCACTGGGTGGACCCCCTGCCTGATGGTAAGATAGTAGAGACCATAAGCAAAGTCAAAGTCCATAAGCACAAAGCACAAACATCATAAATAAGCTAGCCTCTTTGGCATTGTGTTCAAAATGCATGTTTGGAAGAACCCAAAACCTTCCATGCACACATCATGCATGCACATTGGCAGCCTCACAGATAGATGGTGTCCACATGCACATTACATAACAAACGGTACAAAAGGGGAAGACATCAATTTGCGATGAGCCGTAACAACATTAGCCTGTAATTGTGTTTTAAAGCGCGGTATGGTACTATGGCATCATATTTTACCACGGTGTCACGACCAAAAGAGCCCTGGACCCTGTTTCACAAAGGCATCGTTGCTAACAAGTTAGCAACTCAGTAGGTTGCCAATGGGAAATTTCACTGCAACCAAGTAAGCTGCTAACTTAGTTAGCAACGACACTGTCCAGAAACGCACCCCTGGTCCAGACAGAAGAGCAAGAAGTCCCCTTGTGTCCTGCCCCGGCCCCCGGCTGCCACTTCCTCAGCTCGGCCTGTTGAAATCCTCCCCAATTTAATAACATTGATTTCATTATCCCTAATCTGTATTAAATCTTCCTATTACTGTACATGTACAATTTGCCACCCCCACTCGTCCTCCATGGCCCATCATGCAGAGGGAGAGATAGAGAGTGAGAGAGAGACACACACACACACGCGCACACGCACACATACGGAGAGAGGGAGAGAGGAAGAGGGGGAGAATGTGAGGGGTGGCGGGGGTTGGTAAAGCACCAGACATCCTCTTGTCTGCTTAGGGGGCAGGCTGTTATGTGAGACCCAGGGTGGGTGATAAGGATCGGGGCTATGGCACTATGTAGTGTCCCTCTCTGGTTCCCCCTCTGCTGCTGCTGTGGCTGTGGCGGCTGCCCCCGGGGTGCTCTGGGGATCTGGGCCGAACTGGTGACTCATCATCCGGAGTATGGCAGTTAAGGCCTAATTGTTAATCTCCTAACTAACGAAACATGCTTCTCTCTTCTTTCTTCTCTCGTTCTTTTCTCCTTTTCTCTCATTTCCGTTCTGACTCACGGCCACTCTGTCTCTGTCATTTTCTGACTGTCTGTTTGGTTCGGTCTCTCCTTCCGGTCATTCTCTCTCCTCTCTGTAATCTCTCTCTCTTTTTTTTCTCGCGCCTCTGGTCTTCTGTCCTCTGTGCCTGCTCTCTCTCTCTCTCTCTCTCTCTCTCTCTCTCTCTCTCTCTCTCTCTCTCTCTCTCTCTCTCTCTCTCTCTCTCTCTCTCTCTCTCTCCCCCTCTCTCTCTCCCTCTCTCTCACTCCCTCCTGCCATCCTCAGCTGACGGCAGGCAGATTGCGGCCAACATGAGGGGCATTGGCATGATGCCCAATGACATCCCCGAGTGGAAGAAGCACGCCTTCGGTGGCAACAAGGCCTCCTACGGCAAGAAGACCCAGCTGTCCATCCTGGAGCAGAGGGAGAGCCTGCCCATCTACAAGCTGAAGGACCAGCTCATTCAGGTCTGTGTGTGCTATAGATGAATTAGTAGATCAGAAAATCTGCCATTTTTTTTTAGACTGTACAGTCACCCCTCTACTGTAGGAGTCAGTGTGTCTAGCAACTAATTTTGCCCTGAAAAGAAAACATGAAAAGACTCTGCCAGACCTATTTGTTTTATATACAGTAGATGCACTGTACACGCGTCTCATCACCGTTTAATACGCCATCCTGAATGGAAGGTATACATACATCCAGCCACCCACTCATATTGAACCAGAGTGGAGAGTGGAGTGTATAAAAGTCTATAAAAATTGTACTGCTTATACTAACAGTTATTTAAGACTGTCAGGAATAACGGTGCTATATCTTTCTATGGTCACCCTTAAAGGTGTTCTTATTCATCATTGTCTCGCTCCAGGCTCTCCATGATCACTAGATCCTGATCGTGACTGGTGGAGTAGCGATTGCCAATGTCTTTCTATGATCAGGGTGTTTTATGACCAAGGTGTTCTTCATAGTAACTTAGCCTCTTTGTTGCATCGTTCTCTTGGTCCAGGCCGTCCATGACAACCAGATCTTGATTGTGATTGGTGAGACGGGCTCTGGGAAGACCACTCAGATCACCCAGTACCTGGCGGAGGCGGGCTACACCACCAGGTTTGTCATCTGTCGTCTTGTTGTCCTCTATCTACCTTCCCTGGGAGTATTCCAAGAACATGATTAAGTGATAAGCGTGGTGAAATTAACCTACAGGAAGTAATTTGCCTACATGTCACTTACCTTAGAAAGTTATGACTCTTGCTGGCTCTTCTATTGGATCATTTACCACTTCCTCAAGGTTAACTTCACCTGGACCCCGTTTCTCAAAAGCATTGTCACCAACCAGTTAGCAATTTAGTAGGTTGCCTATGGGAAATTGCATTGCAATCAAGTAAGTTGCTGACTTGGTTAGACATGCACCAGTGGTTTACTAATGAGCCAGGTTCTTGGGATACACCCCCTGTCCAGTATTTTGGTCAGATGTAAATGTTAATTTTCAAATGCTACATTAATAAACCTTGACTTGATTGATAATATCTGTAAATCAATAAAACGTAACTTGACTTGACTTGACCAGGGGCAAGATTGGCTGCACCCAGCCCAGGAGAGTGGCTGCCATGTCCGTGGCCAAGAGAGTGTCGGAGGAGTACGGTTGCTGTATGGGGCAGGAGGTGGGCCAACAGAATCCATATTGTTACCTGTGATTGTTTAATATGTTTAAACTGTGCCTCCAAATAGGTTTAATCAGGTGATTTGGCACCTCAAAATAAAATGTATTACTATTAATTATTAAGTAGCAGAAATTGGGCTACACCGTCCTTGGTCCTTGGTCCGTTTCTTGGTGATTGACACGGCTGAATGTTGGTTAAATGTTGAAATCTTCTCAGGCAATCAAAAGAGTTTAGTGGTAAGCAACTGGATTTCTTTTTGGAATTTTTTTGGACAAGCTGCCAAAGTTAGTTCAGTTGCTTACAGCTAAACTTCTTATCCACTTTTTATGATTATTGCATGTCTGTTTACTGGTAGTTGTTTTTTTATTATTTGTCTATTGATGGTCTTTGACTCAAATGCATTTCTAAATTTAAAAAAGTATTGTTCTTGACCGCTCACAGGTGGGCTACACCATCCGTTTCGAGGACTGCACCAGCCCGGAGACGGTCATCAAGTACATGACTGACGGTATGTTGCTGCGAGAGTGTCTGATCGACCCAGACCTGGGCCAGTACGCGATCATCATGCTGGACGAGGCCCACGAGAGGACCATCCACACGGACGTTCTGTTTGGACTCCTCAAAAAGGTACCCGGCGTGCTGTGGCGCACCGAGATAATGCAATTTTCAACACGCCGCACACTTCCCTTATTGTGGCTGCATCTCTGAAGTAGGGAACTCGGTTTCTTCTTTTTTTCCCCTCGTTTTATTCATCCATTGCAGGGTTGGATTGTCAAAATTTCTATCTAATCCTACAATGGATGAATAAAAGAAAAAATAAAGAAGAAACCGAGTGCAATCGATTCCCAACATTATACTGAGATAGAAAAAAAATACTACTTCAATCATGTTCTTTATCTATTCCTCTAACAATCATCACTACTATGTTAATGTTCCATACTTTTGCTAAGATTTTCCACGTTCCCCGCTGCAGTGTGCATATCCTTGTTTGGAACTCCTGCTATAAACGGGCAAGTAACCCATGAGGAAGGAGGTTTTAAACCTGGCCTGAATTGCTTTCAACTCTAGACGGAGGTTTGAACCCAATCTGGGTTATTTTCCATCCCACGACGGACGTTTGTGTCTGACCCGGGTTGCTTTCCAACCCTATACCGTCTCTCATTCTCAGTCAGCTCTTCACTGTCCTATCAATGAATGCAAAAAAAATCGCAAAAATATATTGAAAAATCTATCCAACCTCTCAGGTTTACCTTTATGTCTGAAAATGTTCATTCATCAATGATGAGGCTGAACGATTCAAGTAGTAAGCAATTGACACTTCTTTTGCAGATTGAAAAAGGCTGTTCCAAAAGGCCTTTTCAGTTCTGATTTCCATTGGATTGAAAATAAAATACTTTCAACCTCCAGAAGTCCAGATTACTTACTGCCCAATTTCTTAACCATTACCGTAACACTATGATAAACTTATAGCATAAGCTGTACTAATGTGTCCCATGATTTACCATTAGACTGTTCAGAAACGCACGGACATGAAGCTGATTGTCACCTCTGCTACGCTGGACGCTGTGAAGTTCTCTCAGTATTTCTACGAGGCTCCCATCTTTACCATCCCTGGTCGTACCTACCCTGTGGAGGTTCTGTATACCAAAGAGCCTGAAACTGACTACCTGGACGCTAGTCTCATCACGGTTATGCAGATCCACCTGACGGAACCTCCAGGTGAGGCTTGGGAATATTTATGATGTAATGTGAGATGTTGAGATGTTATTGCACCAAATCAAAATGCTTCTGTTCTGTGTACTTTGGTCTTGTTTTTCTTTTCTTTTTTAAATCTGCTTTTCTATGAGGTTAAAGATGTTTTGTGTTACTGAGCCAGCAAAAGCAACAAAATGAAAATTTGTGGAATAGTTGTGAACTAAATTATATTGGGGCAGCCGTGACCTTGTGGTTAAGGAGATGGCCTTTAGCTCAGAGGGTTACAGGTTCGTTTCAGGCTCACCCTTCCACTCCCTACCTCACTTCATGGCAAAGGTTCCCTTGAGCCAGGCACCTAACGCCTCTCTACTCCAGGGACTGTAACCAATACCCTGAACTTAAACAATAACTGTAATTGGCTTTGGATAAAAATCATCAGCTTAAATGGGGCGGGTCTCCTGAGGAGCATGGAGCTCTGCTTTGCCTCAAGCTAAGCCCATGCGGAAAAATAATTTGCGTGATTGCAGGATATTTCAAAAACAAATGGCTAGGCATGGGCAGAGACGTGTGCTGGCTTCTGTAAAGCGTCTACTGTATGCATCTAGTGGCAAAAAAATGTTTCGTTGGGCGACGAGATCCATCCCACGTATAGGCGTTGTTGCTGTCCAACAGCTTGACCCTCAATGTGGTTAACTTACCGGGAGAAACAAGGCAGTTTCAGCAGACATCGCTTCTATCCCATGATACCTTTTCAAATCCAGGCATATACATGTTAGGCTTATTGATAAATTGCCTTGACAGGTTATGAGGAGCCCTGGGGGGCGTTTGGGCAAAAATGGTTGAGAACCACAAGCATAGATGGACGCATCTGTTGTTTGCCTGTCGGACTTGTTATCGTTAAAATTCGCTCTGGTCGCTCAGGAAGCTTCACCCCTGGCGAATTCGCTCTGGTAGCTCTGGTCGCGCACTCTCCATAGAGAAATAATGACTACCGTCGCTCCGTTTGTGTTGGCCGCTCCTGGTCTGAACAAGGCAATAAGCATCTTTTTTGCTCCTCATCCCTCTTCCAGGTGACATCCTGGTGTTCCTGACTGGTCAGGAGGAGATTGACACGGCCTGTGAGATTCTCTACGAGCGCATGAAGTCTCTCGGCCCTGAAGTCCCTGAACTCATCATCCTCCCAGTCTACTCGGCTCTGCCCAGCGAAATGCAGACTAGAATCTTCGACCCAGCGCCCCCTGGCAGCAGAAAGGTGAACTTGCATCTCCACACGTCTCAAGTTCCTGTCATCTGTAGTGTAGGGGCTTGTGACTCCTTCCTTTGTGTGATCTTGGTTCCAGAAATTGGAATTCTCTGGATTTTTCGTTTTTGAGCTCAAGTTACTATACTCTGTATGGTTTATTTGTTGTGCTCAATGCTGGGAAGCAATGGTATTCGAACTGTATCCATATCTGAGGTTCACGCTGTATTCTTGTGTCTAGGTCGTCATTGCCACCAACATTGCGGAGACCTCCCTGACCATTGATGGAATCTACTATGTGGTCGACCCTGGCTTTGTCAAACAGAAGGTGTACAATTCTAAAACTGGTATCGACCAGCTGGTGGTGACCCCAATCTCTCAGGTAAAGGATGGAAATTAAATCTTGAGATTTTTTTTTGTACAACCTTGTGTAATTATGGTGACTTAATTACTTTTAAGGTTTTTAATTTGTCTTTTAAAAATTACCATACATATTAGAATTGGTGATGAGTATTCTAGTGCTGTATTGCCAAGTACTTTAAAGGGTAAGGGCACTATTTTCCACTTAAAGCCCTTTAATATAGTTTGGGAGCGATATCGTTCTAGTGCAGGGTGTTGGTGTGGGGAGCACTACCAGAGTAAACAAATTCGATCTAAAACAGGGCTTTAATTGCAAAATAGCACACTTATCCTTTAATGAACATCCCTTATCTTTGTTTTCATATATTTACAAACATGGCCTATTTTTAGGACAAATACTTGTCGAATGCCAGACGAAAGTCCCACTGTAGATATACTCATGACTGTATAACATTGTACAGCTCCAGGCCAAATAATCAGAATATCATGAAAAAGTTGATTTATATCCATAATTCCTTCAATAATGTTAAACTTTCATGGATTATAGATTCATCGCCCACATTTTGAACTATCCCAATCATTCATTTGTTTATTCTTACATATTTTTGCCTTCAAGCTTAAAAAAAAACATGAATTGAGGATTTCACAAAATTAGAATATTGTAATAAAATTAGTTAAGACACTACACAGCTCTTATCATCTGAGTTGAATTGAATGATGTTTCCTTCTATCAAGCTGTTCATTTTCCTTAATTTAGCAAGTTAGTTTAACATTATTGATGGAATTGTGGAAATATATTAACTTTTTCATGGTATTCTAATTATTTGGTCTGGAGCTGTATTTGATCACAAACAATCTTGAAAACAGAGCTTTAAGTGTGAAATGTCACACTTGCCTTTAATTAGCATCCCTACCTTTCCTCCCCCAGGCCCAGGCCAAGCAGCGTGCGGGTCGAGCTGGCAGAACCGGGCCGGGGAAATGCTACCGGCTGTACACAGAGAGAGCCTACAGAGACGAGATGCTCACCACCAACGTTCCTGAGATCCAGAGGACCAACTTGGCCAGCACAGTGCTCTCTCTCAAGGTACAACCCCTCCCCTCTCCCCCTCGTCCAGTGCAAATTAGGGTACTCCGCTCACATTTAATTTTTGGCTGTGCAGTGCATCAACTGTCCAGTTATTGATTAAGCGATGTCGTCTTTGACCCGCTGATACCACTATTGCTTTCTCATTTTAAGTGCACTTTCAACGGCCAACATCCTGAGGTAGCACTTGGCCCTTGTCCGAAACACAAGTACCAAGTCATAATTCTTCCACTCTCTCCTCTCTCAGGCCATGGGCATCAATGACCTGCTGTCATTTGATTTCATGGACGCCCCACCTATGGAGACCCTCATTACTGCCATGGAGCAACTCTACACTTTGGGAGCCCTGGATGACGAGGGACTACTCACTCGTCTCGGTCGCAGGGTGAGTCACCTCCAGGTTTATGGACTTGAGTAGAAACGACTGGGTTCTGTGGCTTAAAGCTGTGGATTGCATTGGGGAACCTTTCTCAAAGCTTCTGGGACTATAAATGATACACTATACCTTATTAATTATGCTGCTGTAATGCAATGCATTATGGACTAAGTCGACTTCTTCAAATTCATTACAGGACTTTTTTTTGTCTCCACGCCACATGGAAGTACATGATTTGGCATAGTGATTTTTCAGATGGGATTGACCAGAATTTTTTTCCGTTTCAAGTCCATAATTCATTGGTTTAATTCAAGTGTCACTCATTTCAGCCATTTCAAACAATCTCTAATTTCCCCAATCTATTGTGGAGTTTTTGTATAATCTAGAGGTAATCTGAGAAATAAAATCTTGCGCCTCTTCCTTAAATCTGATCAAGACCATTTTAATGTCTAATCTCTCTCTTCCTTTTCTGTCTTTCCAGATGGCAGAGTTCCCCTTGGAGCCCATGTTGTGTAAGATGCTGATCATGTCAGTGCACTTGGGCTGCAGTGAGGAGATGCTGACCATCGTATCCATGCTGTCTGTCCAGAACGTCTTCTACAGGCCAAAGGTAAACAAGTCAATTCATTCATTAATCATTTCAAATCTTTTTCCATTCTCCAGTTGAAACCATTGTCTGGAAACTGTCAGATTTTACGGTCACAAATTACTTTCACCAAATTGTGTTGACTTCTTTAACTAAACTTTTGTGCATTCTGCTAGTAATTTGGTGTCTTGACTTTTGATTGTCCCCTCAGGACAAGCAAGCCCTTGCAGATCAAAAGAAGGCCAAGTTCCATCAACCAGAAGGAGATCATCTTACCCTGCTGGCTGTCTACAACTCTTGGAAGAACAACAAATTCTCCAACCCCTGGTGCTATGAGAACTTCATCCAGGCTCGATCCCTGCGCAGAGCCCAGGATATCCGCAAACAGATGTTGGGCATCATGGACCGGTAAGCACCTACAAACCCCAACTCCGATGAAGTTGGGACGTTTGGTAAACAGTGAATAAAATCAAAATGCTATCATTTTCAAAACATTCAATCTATTCATTAGATGGAGAATAGTGAAAAGACAACATATTAAGTGTTAAAACAGAGAAAAAATATTGTTTTGGGGGACATATGTACTCCTTTCTAATTTGATAAATCCAACACGTCTCAAAAGAGTTGGGACGGGGACAATAAATGGCAGCAAATGTCAAGGAAGACTAAAAACAAAACAAAAGACAACACTTAACAGTTAAATACATTAACCGATTGATGAATGTATATAAAAAACAGTGTTAATTCCTATCTTGGACATGATTTCACCAGCTTAAATGGTGGGTGTATTCCTTGTCATGTTTTGCAATGTTTTCCTTTCTGTAGTGCTTACAGTGTGACAGTTCTTGACCAAAAGCCCACCATTTTATCACCTGCTGGTCCTTATGATGGAGCCAAACTGTTAAAACCTAGTAGAGAATGCAATTTGACCTTACTATGTGGCAGTAATCGAATATCTCCCTTGAAAATATAATGCATGAGTGGCTTTTCATGCTGTTTAAAACCCATTTATACCATTCAGCACTGTATTTAACTCTACAGATGAGTGAGAACATCTTAACCAATGCACTACTGCACCCGCATGCCATCATGGAGGCTGACTTTTGAAGCTAGCACTAAAACAAGTTGGATGGTCCATTTTCACTGTAGCACAGGATGTGCAATGCTCTATTATTGTCAAAAAGAATGGACTTCTACAACCTCTGCCGACTTCTGTAAGCAAAGGACAGTTTCCCATGTCTTCTGGGTCTATTTCAAGTGAGCTCAGGTGCTTAGGAGAATGTTACACCCCTGTATCATTTGCACGCATTAAGCATTCTTAATATGGTCAATTTTCAATAGCTCTAATTCCTGGAGTGCTAGAGTGAGACTACAGCCAATATATATTTCATGATGTCATGAGCCTATACAATGATTTTAGTAACAAAAATATCTCTTATATACACTCAATCGTGGTAAATCAAAGGGAATTCAAAAATGTATGTAATAACTAAGGTAATTATTCCCTTTGCATCTTTAATTCTGAGTGACTCAGCCTCTCTGTGATGATCTTATACCTGGACACCTATATTGTCCGTCAGTACAATTCATTTTGAAATGTTCTTCTTTGTTGTTTTATCTTATTTGGATGTTTACTAAATTTCACTGATCCCCGTCCCAACTTATTTGAGACGTGTTGGATTTATCAAATTAGAAATGAGTACATATGTCCCCCAAAACAATATTTTTTCTCGGCTTTAACACTTAATATGTTGTCTTTTCACTATTCTCCATCTAATGAATAGATTGAATGTTTTGAAAATGATAGCATTTTGATTTTATTCACTGTTTACCAAACGTCCCAACTTCATCGGAGTTGGGGTTTGTACTATGTAGACCGAGCTAACTAACATACTGTCCAGTATGAAAATGAAATATGAAGTCAGCTGCAGAGTTTGAGTTTTACTGGGTGAACTGACCAAGCGTATTAAAATGAAAATGGAGAAAAGCTATAACTGATAATATGGAATATTAGGTACTCAGTTTAAGTTTGTTTGCTCTACAGGCATAAACTGGACGTGGTTTCCTGCGGGAAGGCCACGGTGCGTGTCCAGAAGGCTATCCTCAGTGGTTTCTTCCGTAACGCGGCCAAGAAGGATCCTCAAGAGGGCTATAGGACGCTAATTGACCAGCAAGTGGTCTACATCCATCCCTCCAGCGCCCTGTTCAACCGACAACCAGAGTGGTGAGTTCCCAAAGATGTTAGGCATTCAAACCATTGTTCTACATTCCAGAATCTTTAGGAATCAACCCTTTTTATTTTCGCATTTGCTTAGTTTGACAGTATAGCAATACAGATAATCAATTTCTTGAGATCAGGTGGAATGTTCCATTAAGGAGGACTGCATTGTCCTAAATGAGCAAACGTTTCTTATTGTTCTTGGTTGATTCAGGTCATCTGAGGTCTTCTAAAATACTGTCTAAAATATTTATAACACAATTGGGTGTATCTACTCAAAATATTGTATATTGTAGTGCACGGCATACCTTATGATGCTATTGAGGGTAAAATGTAGGTTTTAACTGATGTGAAAAATTTGGAACAAAACTTTGTCTCAAGTCAAAGTCTCAATTTTTATGTGATGTTCTCGTCTTCTCCATTAGGGTGGTGTATCACGAGCTGGTGTTGACCACTAAGGAATACATGCGTGAGGTGACCACCATTGATCCACGCTGGCTGGTGGAGTTCGCTCCAGCTTTCTTCAAAGTCTCGGACCCGACGCGTCTCAGCAAGCAGAAGAAGCAGCAGCGACTTGAGCCTCTCTACAACCGATACGAGGAGCCCAACGCCTGGAGAATTTCCAGAGCCTTCCGCCGACGATAGTCTCACAACCCTGCATGAACTGTGGACTGTAGTCCTGATTTTTTTTTGTTTTTAAAAGAGCACTCCAGGGGTGCATTTCTGGAAAGCATAGTTGCTAACTATGTTAGCTACTTTGTTGGTTGCAATGCAGTTTCTCATAGGCAACTACCGAAGTTGCTAACTGCTAACAACTATGCTTTCCAGAAATGCACCCCAGTAGTGTGCCAAACTGTTGAGAGAATGGATATCCTCTTGTAAATAAATGTACACTATTTTATGGCCACTACAAATATTTTTTTTGTCAGTCAGACTAGGAATGACTGTGATCTTCCATTGGATGAATATTGGTTTTATTGAGAAGGTGATCGCTTCCCTGCTTTTTTAGATGATGTGATGGAAAGGCCCTATACCAGTACCATGTCAATTCTAAACTGTTTTCAGCAACCTGTGGAATTAGTGTCAGTGTTACATTATGTCCATTAGGGGTTGCAGCTACCTTTTTACTTTGTATGGACCATGTAGCGATTGGTGTACTAGGCATACAGGGATCTCACATAAACGTCAAGATTGTTGTAAACTTGCTCATTTCTGATTATTAAAAATGATTATGGCTATTCGTGGTGTTTGTCTGTCTTTGCTGGCTCCTCGCCGAAAGGTGGCGTAGTTTTTCTAGTTTGTTGTTTTCCGGTTAGAGAAACATGAATAGTACGCATGCGTGTAGTGCAGTACACAACGAAGCTAGATGATGGCGGAAGGCAAGCTAGTTGAGCTGCAAAGGCTCGAATACTTGTCTTTGGTGTCCAAAGTCTGCACAGAACTTGACAATCACTTGGGAATAAATGACAAAGATTTGGGTAAGTTTGTGCTCGTTATAGTGTCTTGCTGACTGCACAAACAGTGCTGTGAATGCAGCTCTTGCTCTGCTAGCCTGTTAGCACACCAACCCAATGCTAGGCCTACAATGTTTTCCTCCAACAAACAGCATGGTAATAATGTGCCAATCTTTCTGCTGGTAGATCTAACAGACCACTTACCACCTTATTATTAGGTTGTAATCTATTAATAGTCTGAAATGGCTCTTAAAACAGTTTGGTAATGGATTAATCCTGTGTTGCCAATGGCTGCATCACTGCTAACTTGCATGTTTACTTCATAACAATGTTATGATATCGTATGTCAAACGTATCCTATTTGTTATTGATGGCTAGTGTTCCCTTATTTATCGCATATCTATATATTCAGTGATGTATGGGGTTAAATACCCACTTGCACCGATACAATGCATATTTGTTATGTTCACTGGAGTGATATTATTAGCTGTCTTACAACCCAGGCAGTTCTCTCAGTTGTTTTGAAGTGCTCTTTGGAAGTACGTAGGCTACGCAGAGAGAGAGAGAGAGGTGTCTAGAACCCAGCTAACTAGTCTTCGGTTGCCTTCTGCAGAAGGATGACCCATAAACATTGCCAAGAGTGATGGCATACTACGACATGGTGATTCCATAAATAGTTTACACCTAGTCACCTGCGCATGTCGGTGTTTTAAACAAAATTCTCCAGCCAGCTTGGACCAGCTTTGTTTATTAATACACTGATATGCTGATGATGTCAGAAGAAGATAGCCCAGAAGAACTACATGACATGTGTAGAAGAACCACTTAACTTGTCGCGAGTCCCGAGTCGAGTCGGCTGTCAGTGATGGGAGAGTGGGAAGAGTTCAGCATCTTGACTGCTCACACATTTACGTTCACGCTTACTTCCAACACATTTGGAATACTGATATTAACCAAATTGTTATTTTCGCATTTCAGCTGAGTTTGTCATCAATTTGGCTGAAAAGCATCCCACATTCGATCCCTTCAAAGCGTCATTGCTTAAAAATGGAGCCGACTTTACAGTAAGTCAACATGAGAATGAGCATTAAAACCCCAAAATTAACACACTGTTATGGATGACATGGTGTCACATAAAAACATTAACGACTGTCCTGCAGGATTCGCTCATCACCAATTTGCTGCGACTCATTCAGACCATGCATCCTGCAAATCTTCCATCCACAAGCAAAGGTGCGTATGACCAGAGACTTTATGACTGTTGTGCCATCACCTCTGTATAACTATAAACTCAAACATTCAGGCATGAGTCTCAAAGCGCTTACTGTCCCATGGGTTCCATGCTCTTGTTGTCACTATGTTCCCTCAGCCTCCACAAGCTCCGCAAAGCCAAAGACGGAGGGTGACAAGCGCAGGGAGATGTTCCCTGGTCTCTGCCAACCAAACAACCCATCTGCAAGGGTAACAATGCACACTCCTCTGCTACCACACATCCTTTGCAATGATTGCTAAAATGACTGTTCATACTGTAGAGTACAATATATAAAATGACTGTAAAAGCACAAGGTCTAGCTTGAAACCCTTTGAAAGTCACATGGCACATGCATCAGAAAAATGTAAATGCCTCCGCTTGTGCAACAATCAATCAATCAATCAATCAATCAATGACTTGTTGTTCATTGTGTGTTTGTAGACCATGCTTGAGGCGGACATTGATGCCAAGATCGCTGCTGATGCCATGAAGGAGCTGGAGATGTTTATGCCCAGCGTTCAAGAAACCAAGAAAGAGGAAGTCAAGTAAGGAAACATGAATGTTTTGATGACCCTTTTCACTTTTACTTACAATGCACTGTTCTACATACTTACCACAAAGCAAAATCCTAAGTGTGTCTTAAATCTGTGGTACAACTGTAAGTACGTAATGTGACTCTTACTTAAGTGCAATTAAATGTGACTTAACTTCTATGTACAAAGTAAGTAAGAGTGACATGGGATCAAATTAATTATAAGTGGTTGTTTTATTTTAACTTGGCCCACCTTCTCTAAGCATTATAGCACATACTGTACTTACAACATTTGTCCACATTCAAGGGCCGAAAACGAAAGCAGCAGCAGCAAGAAGAGAAGCCGAAGTCGGAGCAGGGAGCGTGACCGTGACCGGCGGGGGCGCTCTCGATCCCGTTCCCGTTCCCGCTCCAGGTCTCGTTCGCCGAGACGGGAGCGCAGGAGGGCGCGGCGTTCCCGCTGGGACGTGGACAGCGACGACTGGCGGGAGCGTGAACGGCAGGTGGAGCGTCCTCCCCCCGAGGAGCCCGTGGTGGGGGACATCTACAACGGCAAGATCAGCAGCATCATGCAGTTTGGCTGCTTTGTGCAGCTGGAAGGGCTGAGGTGGGTTACCTCAAAAGGTTGACCCTGTCTGCCTGTCTGTCTGTCTGTCTGTCTGTCTGTCTGTCTGTCTGTCTGTCTGTCTGTCTGTCTGTCTGTCTGTCTGTCTGTCTGTCTGTCTGTCTGTCTGTCCGTCCCTCCGTCCACCCACCTACAGTGTTTTGGATTGCCTGTTGGGGGCGCCAAACCCACATCCCATCACATGCATTCAGCTTTGGCCAGATGGCAGGTTGCTGTCTTTGACTGCTCTTATTCACTTTTGCCCCAATGAAGGCCCTGTAGATGGCTGGCGTTTGCAGTGTTACAAACGACTACCTCAAGTTCAAACACGAATTGGCATTAATATTAGAGCAGTCTTATATTAGAAGCGCCTTGACAGCCTGTACGTTTTTTTGGGCTGGTGAGTGTTTGGAGACTGGAGGGTTGTTTTGGTGTTACATTACGTTACGCTTAAGCTTAGCTGATGCTGTAATCCAAAACAACATACAGTTATTTGGTACAGGGTATCTGTTGGTCCCTGGGGCAATGCAGAAGGGCACTTCAGTCGTGGATGATGCGGGTTTCAGACACCCAACCTTCCAAGAGCAACTCCCTAAACAGTGAAATGTGTGTACCTGTTGTAGGGTAGTGCACAGGATTTCATATTACAGTGCTTAGTGTAAACATCCTGCAAACATAACAAAATAAGCATATTTAAAAATGTAGGAAGTCATTTATTATTTATAGATACCTACATTTTTGTGAGATTACTTCATTCAGGCGATGGTGTGTTGATTTCCGTGTGTTTATCATGGAAATGTAGATAAAAAATAGGCATTTACTTCCTGACTGTTCCTAACTGTGTGTGTGAGCGGGTGTGTGTGTGTGCGTGTGTGTGTTTTATATTGATAACAATCTTCCATATGTTGTCCACTTCTTTGCTCTCCTCAGGAAACGCTGGGAGGGGTTGGTGCACGTCTCCGAGCTGCGGAAAGAAGGAAGAATTGCCAACGTGGCGGACGTGGTCACCAAAGGTCAAAAGGTCAAGGTCAAAGTGTTGTCCTTCACCGGCTCCAAAACCAGCCTCAGCATGAAGGTGAGTGATTGTGGAAGTTACTGTATATTAGGCCACAGCTTAGATCTTCAAGGTTTTGTCATTGAGTATGTTTGTGCCCTGGTCACAGTGTTGGAAGGACTTTTTTTCCAAGGTATTTCACTCTGTCATGATTTTGATTCATTGTGGACCAAGAGACATGTTGACCTGTTTTTCTTTTCCCTTTCTCAGTGTACTGTGATGCACAATCCATACATTTACAGCCCTACTTAAAGCAGTTACTGTATATTTTCTTGATTGTGATGATAATCTGACCTCTGATCTCACCTGTTCCGTCGGATGTGGACGCAGAAAGAGGAGTGGCCCTTTTCATAAACGGAACAGAACTCTCCTTTGCAAAAAATTAAAGAGCCTTTATTATATTAGCTCATTAGACATTTAACTAAAAGACCCCAACCAACCTCTCTCTCATCTCAACCAAACTTTGTTCTCCAGGAGTCCAGGAAGTGCTCCTAAACAAATATTTTGTGAGCTCTTTTGATAACTTCAAATAGTTTTGCTCCCATAATCTCATTTTATGATCTGTAATCTAAGAATGTGTACCAAGAAATGGGAGAAGCCCCTTTCGCGAGTCCAACCACTTCTCTTGATTCTATTAAGTAGTTTCTCAGAAACTCAGAACCACTGTTTCATATGTAACCGTCATTTCATTTCATGGCCTGTTTTTCATGATCTCTGTTCTCATTTACAGGATGTGGACCAAGCAACAGGAATAGCCTTTTGATTACATGAGCTAGTTTTGTTCTCTTCATTTCCTTATCTGTTTGCTTGTCTGTAGGATGGGGACCAAGAAACTGATGGTTGACCTGTTTGATCTGACTACAAAATTGGCCTGATTTTTATATATTTATTTATCTGCAAGCCGCAAAACATTTCCCAGGGCTAGTTCACGCAGTTTAATTTCTTTCTTAATTGTGATGATCCTCTGACATTGTGTGACCTTCTCTTAATTTCATGGTCTGTCTTCTCGTCCCTAGGACGTGGACCAAGAGACGGGCGAGGACCTGAACCCCAACCGGCGTAAGAACCTGCTGGGCGAGGGCACGGAGGACGCGGCCAGGAACCCCGACCGGCCCATGGACCTGAACCACCAGGCGCCCGAGCTGGAGGAGGACACTACCGAGAAGAAGAAGATGACCAAGGTCACCGACCTGGAGAAGTGGGAGATAAAACAGGTACAATTTAAACAACACAAATTAACCTTTAGCTAGTGCGAGAGTGTAATATCAAGGATTTAGGGTAACATGAGAATAACCAAGTTTTACATACCTGGAGAAGTGGGAGATCAAACAAGTACAAACAACACAAACTAAAATTTTAGCTAGTTCAACAGTGTGTAACGTTAAGGATTTAGGGTAACATCATGATAACCAAGTGAAGTGGGAGATCAAACAAACAAAAAATTACAAACAACATGCACACTCTTTTTTTTCGGTCGTGCACTAGCTTTTGTTCTGAAATTGCCATTTTCAGTCAGAAAGGAAACAGCGACTGTACTAGTCATTTTCCATAAAGAAAAGATACTTGAGGGTAGCATGATGATGGCCAAGATCACAGACCTGCTGAAGTGGGAGATCAAACAAGTCCTCTCAACAACGTGCACTTTTTTTTCCAATTGTAAATAGCTTTCGTTCTGAAATAAGGCAGAATGGCTGGATCATACTCAAATCCATCATTTTATGTCAAGGAAAAAGACCTAAGGGTAGCATGAGAATGTGCAAGATCAGAGACCTGGAGAAGTGGGAGATCAGACAATTATGCACCTTCAACAACGCAACGTCTTTTTGTCGACCACACGTTAGCTTTTGTTCTGAAATTGCCATTTTTGGTCAGAAATGATACAGAGTGTCTGTATCTTACTTAGCCCGTCAATGTATGTTAAGGGAAGAGACTTGAGGGTAGCATGAAAATGACCATGGTTACAGACCTGGACGAGTGGTAGATCAAACAAGGATGAACAACACACTGTGTTTCTTGTAGTTAGTGAGGTAAGTCTGCGACTTTAAAGATATGAGTTTGCCACTGAAATTCTAGTGGACTTGTTCAAAAGTAAAGTCTTGTCCACTAGGGGGCAGGATTAGCTAACTCCAGTAGAGCCTCCATCCTTCCTCCCTTCAGATGTGTCCGTGTTTGCCCTAAATGCCCAATTGTGAAATCGGCCTACCAGCTCCTGAAATATTTGAGTGTTTTAGATCCCGTAGTAGTTTAAGGTCAATTTCCCATTATACTTAACACTTTTATTGAGATTAAATTCTGTGACTTGTTTTTCTTCCAGATGATTGCTGCTAACGTGCTATCTAAAGAGGACTACCCCGAGTTTGATGAGGAGACTGGCATTCTACCAAGAATCGATGATGAAGAAGGTAGGTGGTAGCGGTAGCAATTGGGCCTGTTACGCATTGTTGCTCTCTGAAATTGTGCCTTTCAATTCATTTTATAGTTTCAAACTCAAGCAGGTAATTGGAGTGCTCACCTTTTTTCCTTGGTGCTCATCAGTGTAGGGGCTCTCAAATGTGGTCCAGGTAGACAGATGCTGAGGCACTCAAGGTTGCAATTTATTGTAGCCAAATAAAAAAGTAAAAGAATTGCAACCTTGAATGCCTCAGCATCTGTTTACCTGGATCATTTTTATAGTTTATTTGATAATATTTGTCCTTTGCTTACATGAATCGTCTCTTGTTTACATGTGTTCTATTTGCGGTATCCCAGATGAGAATTTGGATGTGGAGCTGGTGGAAGAGGAACCTCCTTTCCTGAGAGGACGCACCAAGCAAACCATGAACCTGAGCCCCGTCAAGATAGTCAAGGTCTGAAAACAGCACGCGTGCACACACACACACACACATACACACACACACACACACACACACACACACTTAATGGTGCTTTCATTTGGATCAAAGCTCAATGTCAATGACTTTTCACTACGCACACACGCATGAACGCACACACGCACGAGCACACACACACACAAGCACACACAAGCACACACGTACGTGCACACACACTCAAGTAATTATCTAGCCACAGATTCATTCAAACCTGAAAACTACCCGTTCCATCTTAGATATTGCGTGTGATTGCCCGAGAAGAGGAAGCATTTGCACTATTAACTCAGATGAAGTCCATAGATTTCAATTGGTCTCTTGAGGGGAATTGGGTCTGCACCATTTATCCCAATTACTGAGTTAGTGGATTGCTCAGCAAGTCGAACATGAGGACTTGACCTGATTTTCATTTTTTCTTTCTTTCTGTGATTGTCGACTTCCTGTCCTCCCTAATTTCTCTTTCTCCTCCTTTTCCTCTTCATTTCTTTCCTTCTACTCTGCTTCGTTCTCCTCCCCTTCCTGCCCTCCACAATTTCTTTTTCTTCTCCTCTTCCTCTTCATTCCTCTCCTCTTCCTCTTTCTCCGCCTCTTCCTCTTCTCCTCATGTCTCTTTCTCATCTTCATGCCTTCTCCTCCTCCTCCTGCCCTCCTCAATATCTCTCCTCTTCTTCCTCCTCTCCTTCTTACTTTTTCTCTTCATTTTCATGTCCGCCTCGATTCCGCTTTCTCCTCCTCTTCGCCCTCCTTTCACTCCTCCTCTGTCCTCTTCCCGTCCTCCTCAATTTCTCTTTCTCTTCCTTTTCATCATCTCCTCCTCCTCCTCCTCCTGGTCCTCTTCATACTCTAACTCATCATGTTTTCTCTCCTTTTCCTCTCTCCTCCTCCTTCTCCTCCTTCTCCAGAATCCAGACGGTTCCATGTCCCAGGCTGCCATGATGCAGGGTGCGTTATCCAAGGAGCGCAGGGAGGTCAAGCAGGCCCAGAGAGAGGCCGAGATGGACTGCATCCCCACAGGTCTCAACAAGCATTGGGTGGACCCCCTCCCCGACAGTAAGTACTCCATCTTCCCATCTTGCCAACCCATCTCTCCTCAACCACTGTCTTCAGCATGGACTGCCCATAGCTGCTGAAATGGCAATAAATGTAAACAATCAAACAATCAGCATAGACTGTGACCAAATTATACAGCCTTCCATCCAACCCTACCTGTCCCTTCCTTCCCCAACCATTCATCACCAAGCTCTCCATTCCAACTTAATTTCCTGATACAACCACCAACGCCTTCAGCCTTCCACCCCACCGTCGATTCCCTAACGAACCTTTTCACTCCCCTACTCATCCTTTACATTTACGCACCGCCCAAAAAACTACCACAACCACCACCAAACTGCACCCCTCACCTAACACTAGCTTAGCTATTCCTTCTACCGCCGCCAACACCGCCACCCCCATAAAACACACACACCTCAACTGCCTCAGTCTCTCATCTCCCTTCAAACAACCACCTCCAACCTCTTCTTCAGCGTCACCCCCTCCCCCACCCCACCTGCCCCCACTTCAATCCCACATTGACGCCCCCGCTTCAGTCCTCCATCCGTCCCATCCCTTTTCAACCTCTGCACCCCCCCCCTCCAAGACCTCTCCTTCCCACCCATCTTATCCTAATACCCCCCCCCCCTCCAAGACCTCTCCTTGCCACCCATCTTCTCCTAATACCCCCCTCCTCCCCAGAACCTCTCCTTCCCACCCATCTTCTCCTAATACCCCCCCCTCCAAGACCTCTCCTTTCCACCCATCTTCTCCTAATACCCCCCCCCCCCTCCCCAGAACCTCTCCTTCCCACCCATCTTCTCCTAATACCCCCCAGCCCCCCAAGACCTCTCCTTGCCACCCATCTTCTCCTAATACCCCCCACCTACCCCACCCCACCCCACTCCTCCACTCCCACTAGATAGCGGATCAATACAGGGCCGCATCGTCCTGCCACGTCAGCACACAACGGCCCTGCCCTGCCTTGCCATTTTGAGGAGGCCCTAAATGAAAGGGGACATAACGATATAACTGTTAATTGTATTGTTACCACAGATACAACAACCCACAGCCCTCTCCAGTTAAGTAGTAGTGATAGATGAATAACAATCAATAGCGCAAATGGAAAACTCCCTCGCTCGCTCACTCACTCACTCCCTCACTCACTCTACAAAGGATTCACTTCTCAGGCTCCCAGACGCTCAAATTGAACAAGGCCATTTACTGTGTGCGTGCGTGTCCGTGTGTGTGTGTGGTGGGAGGGATGACATTAAGCAAAAACATCGTTGTCAGTAGAGTTGAGGCTCATAAAGAATATTGCTCAGTGTTTACAGAGAAGCCCCTCAATCTTCATTTAGGGTGTGTATGTGTGTGTGTGTGCGTGCGTGTGTGCGTGCGTGTGTGCGTGCGTGTGTGCGTGCGTGTGTGCGTGTGCGTGTGTGTGTGCGTGTGTGTGTGTGCTGGTGCTGCTGAGTCAGGATTCAGCTCCTGCTAGACACGAAGGGCCTCCATCCATCCGCACAAGACCGTGTAAAAGACACTCTTCCTCCCCCTCCCCCTCATCCCACTCCTTGTCCCGTCCCGGGTCTCCTCATTAACCCTCAGTCAGCCTTTGCTAGAGAGTAGAACTGCACGATTACGGCCGAAATATTCAAATAAGGAATTCGAAGAGTTAAGGCGTTGTTGTGTTGCCAAATAAAGGCGAGAGTAGGATTACAAGCGTGCTTGATCAACTAAAAACCGAAACAATACAATTATTTGATTATTTTGATCCGTATTGTAATCAACAAGGTTAGTCATTGTATTTAGTGAAAGTATTTGGATTTCTGTTTTGTATTGTACTACTTTTAAACAAAGAATATGAACTGTTTTCAGTGCAGCATGATATTTGGAAACAATACAGTACATGCCATGCCAGAAATCTCTCTCTCTCTCTCTCTCTCTCTCTCTCTCTCTCTCTCTCTCTCTCTCTCTCTCTCTCTCTCTCTCTCTCTCTCTCTCTCTCTCTCTCTCTCTCTCTCTCTCTCTCTCTCTCCATATCTCTATCACTCCATATCTCCATCACATCGTCACACATGCTTCCCCTCTGGCCTCAAGGGCACTGATGACCATCTCATTTCCTTCAGCCCTGGCACACACACACACACACACACACACACACACACACACACACACACATACACACACACGTCCCCTGTTTGCCCTGAGGTGCCAGTGCCACTGTCCCTCGTACAGTATGGCTGTATGAGTCAGCATCCGGTCGGCTAAGCAACAGCAGTAGGCACTGTGGCATGATAGGCCAGCTGGTGGTAGCTGTGGTAGTGTGGGTGGGGGTGGCGGTGGTGGGGAAGGAGTTTATCATAATTGGCCATCTTGAAATGCGCATACATCCTCTTTTCCCACCCTCCCTCACCACCACCCTATTCCACAACCCCACACTTTTCTCTCTCCCTCTCTTCCTCTAAGACGAGATTTACTGCTAAAGCGTCTTTGAGTACCAAGAAGCGCAGTAGAAAACATAGACGTATTATTATTATTATATTATTATTATTATTATTATTATTATTATTATTATTATTATAGATAATAATGACAACCATAAATTGTATTTTTGGCCTTATTTTGCCTGATGACTTTTTTGAGAATCAAGACGTTTTTTTTTTTTTTACTTAGTCGCAGCAGGTCAATTGTGTATGTCACATCATGTACTGTACATGGTAGCGAGAAGCAATTTGGCCTCACGACTAGCTCCCAATCAGCAAGAAAATAAAAACTTTTTGAAATCCTGGTCGGCCCTCGTCAGTGAATCGCACTGTTGAAGCAGTGCTACGAGCTGATTTGACACTGCCTCTCACAGTGTGCCTCATGTGGCAGAAAAAGTTTGGGAACCGGCTCTGCCGTGGCCAACCGGTAGGGCACTCACCTGTCATGCGGCTGACCCGGGTTCGATTCCCGGCCTAGGTCCCTTGCTGACCCCTCCCCGTCTCTCTCCCAATTCGCTTCCTGTCCACCTCTCTCACTGTCCTGTCAAATAAAGTCGAAAAAGACCATAAAAAACTTTTTTTTTTTAAAGAAAAAGTTTGTGAACCACCTTGGGGTGGGAAGTTTGTCTGCGGTATCCCTACACTTTTTTTCCTTAGCTAAAGTGCCCTTGAGTAAAAACGCCTAACTCCACTTTACTCCAAGGACTGTAACCAATACCCTGTGCTTAAGTGACTACGTCGCTTTGGATAAAAGTGTCAGCTAAGTGGAAATTGGAAAAGAATGCATGTAGTGTAAGCTCTTACAAGGCTTACATTTTTCTCTCCCCACCCTCTATCTCTTACTATGTCTCCTCTCTCTACCCCACCCTTTCTGCCCACCTCTGCCCACCTCTGCCCACCCTCTCTTTACCCGCTCCTAGTGGAGGGCAGGCAGATCGCCCAGAACATGCGTGGCATCGGCATCATGCCTGACATCGATGTGCCGGAGTGGAAGCGCTACGCCCTGGGTGGCAACACGGTGTCGTACGGCAAGAAGACCCAGCTGTCCATCATCGAGCAGAGGGAGAGCCTGCCCATCTACAAGCTGAAGGAGCAGCTGCTTCAGGTAAAAGACATGTATTAAGATGCAGGTACAAACATCTAAAGGAAAAAAAGAAAGAATAGGGCAGCCGTGGCCTTGTGGTTAAGGACATGGATCAGAGGGTTGCAGGTTCGAATCCCACCCTTCCACTCCCTACTTCACTCCATGACTGAACTGCCCTTGAGCAACGATAGAAGACATAGCGAAGTGTAATGTGAAATTTAAAAATTGTATTAGTATTGGTATCGGAATCTGAGTCTGACTTTTGCTTGTTCCAATCCTACTGTATCATCCATTGCTGAAGTGACCTTGAGCAAGGCACCACGTCAATACCTAGTAAGACCCACAATAACTAAGTTGATTGTGGGGTGTAAATAACAGCCTCTATAACGTTACGACTCAATATCGATTTCTTAAGGCGGCAATTAGATTATTTTCTATACTTAAGAATGCCCCCCAATACGATATGATGGGATTCGATTTTTTTCCAATTATTTTCCCACTTCTATTATGTACGAAGCTAGGGCATAAGGCCAGCGATTCAATTATTTTCGACTTAAGAATGGCCCACGATACGATTCGATATGATTGGCGGCTGAAGGATCGATGCATCGATACATATCCATCATTATTACACCTGTAATTGTCATCAAAGTGCAATTATGTACAATAAGGTGGTCTTTTTCTCCAAGGTGTGTTTATAAATATTTATATGAAATATTGATTTGGTTGTAAAGAAATGAAAGATGCTGAAGACACCCATTTTTCTAACTTATTGGTTTTAGTGTCCGGAGCACTAGAGTGAATGATTTACACGTCCATTAGAAGTCATGACTTAACGTTACAAATGCTATGCTATAGTGTGCATACATAGTGTTTGGGGGTGGCAGTTTACATACACACGCATTATGGAGATTTGCCGCCGATACATTTTTTCCGTCTCCCTCTGTCCCCTTTGCTGTGATCAGCCTAGCGCCGTTTTTCCAAACAGTCTGGCTTTATGACAGATCCTCATTTACAAAAGTGTGTCGTGGCAAAAAAAGGTTATAGTTTTTTATTTCATAATATTGATTATGATCAGCAAGTGAAATCTCATTGTGCTTACTTCACTTCACTTGACAGCCAGACTGCTGCCAGCTTACATGAACAAATTTCAGGCCAAAGTGGCTGACTCACTAGTCTTAGTGGACTCCTTTTTCAAATTGTGAAAACTTTGTGATTGATAATAGGAAGTTTGATGTGTGATATCATTGCCTCGTCAATCGTCATCCACTGCCATGGGCATGGGTGCCGCTAAGGGGGAAAGGTGTTACAAATTCTATGCATTGACAGCACTCACAGGGGCCTTTAAGAGGGCCCAAAATTCGAATCTTTCATGGGGCCCAACATTTCTGGCGGCGTCCCTGACCATGGAGGTATTATTAAAGCTGAGTTAAAACTTGTTATGCGTAAACTAGTGGCCCAAACTCATTAAAATAAACTATTTTTACCAAAATATGCATGGGGCATTCAGGTCGATGCCACCTGGAATAACCCTTTCCACCTCTACCTCTCCACAGGCTATCCATGACAACCAGATCTTGATTGTGATTGGTGAGACGGGCTCTGGGAAGACCACTCAGATCACCCAGTACCTGGCGGAGGCCGGCTACACCACCAGGTCCGTCACCTGTTGTCTTTTTGTCCTTCTACCTTCCCTGTACAATATTTTGGTCAGCTGTATTGTTTATAAAGTGCTGTATTAATAGAGCGTGTTTACTTGACCAGGGGCAAGATTGGCTGCACCCAGCCCAGGAGAGTGGCTGCCATGTCCGTGGCCAAGAGAGTGTCGGAGGAGTACGGTTGCTGTCTGGGGCAGGAGGTACATATTTTAATTTACCTCCGCCATGGAGTTTCTACGTATGTCTGTCTATCCGTCTGTCTATATTGTTAATATTATTAATATTTTGGGCTTTCTAAACCTTTAGTCAGACAATTGGACAGGAAACGAAAGGGAGGGATGGAGGATCTGAAAATGACCTAGCTCCTGAATCAAACCTGGGTTCCTGGTATAACAATCAGTGCCTTAGCCATTTGAACCACTGCTGAGGCCTTGTTTACAAGTTTTGAAAGGTTTGTTTATGAAATGATGTGAAATGCATCATACAAATAACTTTGCTTACCCCCCCATTTGTCCCTACCCCTCCTGCTCACAGGTGGGCTACACCATCCGTTTCGAGGACTGCACGAGCACGGAGACGGTCATCAAGTACATGACGGACGGTATGTTGCTGCGAGAGTTCCTGATCGACCCCTCGCTCTCGCAGTACTCCGTCATGATGCTGGACGAGGCCCACGAGAGGAACATCTACATCGACATTCTCTTCGGACTACTCAAAAACGTACGTTTGAAAAAGCAAAGGAATAAAAGTTGTTTGCCACAGAGTGGGCTTTTTAGGCTATTGATTCTCTTCCTTGGTCATGGCATTTTACTTGGTAAAGCCAGGCATACATTGTGCGATTTTTGGCCCATGTACAAGAAGGCACAAATTGCCAGGGCATCGCAATTTTCTCCTAACTGCATCCTGGCCGCCACATCAGGTGTGCATTTCCCTTACGAGTTTTTGTCATCTGCAGTTCCAGAAAACAGGTCTGGCGTTTTGTACAGTGTGAGCTCTGCTCGCATCCAACCCTCGGGTCGTTGGTGTTTTGTTAGAGCTGGTAGACAACTGATGCATATCATACTCACCTACTTATCTTTGAACCTACTTCTCTGCACACAGACTGTACAGTCTCGTAAAGAGTTGAAGCTGATTGTCACCTCTGCAACGCTGGACGCTGTGAAGTTCTCTCAGTATTTCTTCGAGGCTCCCATCTTCACCATCCCGGGTCGTACCTACCCTGTGGAGGTCCTCTACACCAAAGAACCTGAGACTGACTACCTGGACGCTAGTCTCATCACCTGTATGCAGATCCACCTGACGGAACCTCCAGGTGAGGCCCCTTACCTCCTGAAGCTGATGGAAGCAGCCGTTGTGTTATGCAACTGAGTATTGTCTTAGGCATGGGATTGATAGTCACACCGTAGAACTGACCTGAAGAAGGGCTTAACGGCCAACAATTGAGCACTGAAAGTGCAAGTGGAATCTACTACTTTGAACCATTGGTTGCACCCAATGCACCAATTCCATTGGAGGTGGTTTGAAGGGAAAGGGTTGGGAAAGGGTTGGAAATGACAGAATGATTCAGACTTTCTCTGGTTAATGTTGTCAATACGGTATGTGCAATGCATATTGGTGCGCTGCACTACAGCTCTCTATTTCCATGTCTCAAATGGTGCACTTATGCGCTTCGGGCCCTATGTTTCAGTGCAAAGTCAGTGCGGCAGGCATAAGCACTGAAACATAGTGCTCATTCTACAGCCGGTCTTCCTGGCAACATCCTAGACAGCGGAAGTCATAGTTCCATTACCAGAGCCCAAAGCATCTTTCTTGTTCCTCGTCCGTCCCTCTTCCAGGTGGCATCCTAGACAGCGCCTGGAAGTCACATAATCCCATGGTCCAATTTCTGGAGTCTAAGGGCTTCCACACATTGGCTCCGACAAAGTGCTGAGCACTGCACCGCAAAAGTTCGATTCCATTGTTTTCAATAGAATGCCGCACACCGGCGTCGATGTCCACGGACATTCGCCGATGTCGGATAGCAATTACAGATGTTGCTGTATTAGAAATCCGTTCGGTGGAACGTCACTAATAAGTGCGTTATTTAAAAGTATATCACATCAATGAGCATAAAACGTTTAGCGAAATATTTACGTCCTCTTACTCTCTGGTTTAGTATCACGCAGAAGGCGAGATGCAGCAGCAGTCAAACTTGTGTGTTCTAGCTTGCGTCGCACTACTGTTGCTAGGTAGCGGTGCATTTGTTGTCAGGTAACAGACATAAAAAGTAGATCGTAGATGTTTAGATCGCTACTTTATAGGGTTGTGCCGATAGACGATGTCATCGTCCATCGGCGATGGACAGCTGGCATCACGATGGACAGCCAACATCGTGATGCCAAGGAATTTGTATTTTTGAAGCCGCTGCTATTGCCATCATTACGGTGCTTGGCATTGCAATAAACTGAAACATTACCGTAAAATCCTTAGTAGCAGCGGACTGCGCAGGTAGCAGGACTGAACACAAGCCTCAAGCAGAGTGAATTTTATAGCTACGAAAAAAACCGCAATGGAATAAAAAAAACTTGTGAACTAAGCCCTACTATTGTTTGCTGCATATGAGTTCAAGTAAGTGTCTGATTGCCTACAGTTATTTATGTGACCCAAGTTTCTACAACGGAGAGTCGTGAGGCATTGGTTCTCCCTCCGGAGTAGTTCTAGCTTAAAGTGAAAGCAACAAATCGTTCAGCAATTGCGACAGTTTACCATTTCATGTTTAACGGAAATTCGACTCAAAATGTTTAATCTCTCCGCGATGGAGGTGTCTTGTGAAGTAGCCACACAAGATTGTAGGCTACACTTCTGATTAGCCCACTGCCAAGAGGGAGCGCAAGCGATTCCATGTCTGCCCGCGTCTTTGTGGCTTCACCGCAATTGTTTCCATTGATTAATTAAAAAGTCTCGCCGTGTGCTTAAGAAACATTCGCGTCGGGTAATTTGCTAACTCGGGCTAAAATCCATTGCAAAACCTCGAGAAGGCACGCGTGGGTTCTCATCTCTTCCATTTGACAAACATTCTGGGCTTCCCTGCATGGCTAAAGTTAGGCCTATGTGCCGGTATGCAAAAAACGCCGTGACACCTTGAAATAGAACTACGCCGTTAAATAACACACTCTAGTAGCAGCCTGCAGTAGGCTGCATCGCGAAATTTACTGAAAATAAGTTTCCACGCGGTGGAGTTTGGAAGAGCGGGCTTGAAGCAGCTGATGGTGACAGAGACAAGAAGTGCAATGGGGAGGGGTCGGTCGGGGAGAGTCGCTCTCACAGACAGCAGAGGAGCGACAATCTCTGTTGCAGACAGTAGCGCAGCTGGAGGAGGTTTAAACTTTTTTTTGGTAAGAATTTAAAAACTGTTTATATATTTGACTTAGGCCTACTCTTAAAGCAAATTTGCTTAAAATAATAGCTTAGCGAAAGCCAAAAAAACGAAACATATGATAATTAAAAAAAAAAATGTAATAAAAAAAAAAATATTACCCCCCCCCCCCCCCCCCCCCCCCCCCCCGACGACGATATCGTCCATCGCATCGTCTCACTGTAAACATCGTCAGCTGCCAATTAGGGGGACATCGCCCAAGCCTACTACTTTAGGATTCCTAGCTCAAGATAAGATAGGATTTCCAAAGATAAGATAAGAATCCTAAATGAAGTTAGGATTTGTTTCTGTAATACCAAACTGGAAAAAATCTTATCTCAAGTCAAAAGTTAAGATAGGATGACTGAAGATAGGAAGTTTTCTGTAATACGCCCCCAGTTCTATTTTGTCGGCGCCGCCCATTGACTGTCAATGCTATGTTCGTGTGAAATTTGGTTTGGGGATCCGAATTCTGTCGGCAGCAAAAGTGCGCAGCGGTGCTGTCGGAGCCAATGTGCGGCCGGCCTAAAGCATCGTTTTTGTTCCTCATCCCTCTTCCAGGTGACATCCTGGACAGAACCTGGAAGTCACAGAATCCCATAGTCCAATTTCTGGAGCCTAAAGCATCTTTTTTTGTTCCTCGTCCCTCTTCCAGGTGACATCCTGGTGTTCCTGACTGGTCAGGAGGAGATTGACACGGCCTGTGAGATTCTCTACGAGCGCATGAAGTCTCTCGGCCCTGATGTCCCTGAGCTCATCATCCTCCCAGTCTACTCGGCCCTGCCCAGCGAAATGCAGTCCAGGATTTTTGACCCAGCACCTGCTGGAAGTAGAAAGGTATGGTGGTGCTTGTACATCAAAGGAAAATGCGTACTTCGTGCTTCTAGCGACAATCCGATGCAACCAGTGTAGGACCAGGAATCAAAGGGAAGCAGATCTTGTGCCACAAGGATGTCTTTTTTCAGTTATATCTTATTCATTTCCAGTGCTTAAGGATAAGGTTTTGGCAAAGTGTCTTCATCAGAGTCCTTATGGCTCTGTTGAAGACACTTTGTCGAAACTTTAGTCTTGCGTCTTGTTTTTATATTGTGTCCCTGTTCTCTTTCTCAGAGCATGCTTTCCCCATTGTGTAAGTGTAGGTCATCATCGCCACCAACATTGCAGAGACATCACTGACCATCGATGGCATCTATTACGTGGTGGACCCTGGCTTTGTGAAGCAGAATGTCTACAACTCCAAATCCGGAATCGATCAGCTGGTCGTCACACCCATCTCACAGGTACACACTATTTCCTGTCCTTCCTGATTTTAAAGTATCAATATTTTCTATACTTGAAAAATAAAAACTATTCCTCTTTTTTTCCCTTCACCTTTGCTTCCCACCAGGCCCAGGCCAAGCAACGTGCGGGTCGAGCCGGCAGAACCGGGCCGGGGAAATGCTACCGGCTGTACACAGAGAGAGCCTACAGAGACGAGATGCTCACCACCAACGTACCTGAGATCCAGAGGACCAACTTGGCCAGCACTATGCTGTCGCTTAAGGTACTCGACACTCTTGGAGAGTTTTGTTTGTTGCATAATTTGAAATGAGGTAATGCAGGAAAAAACGAAAGGTGTTGTGTCGCGCACTATAGCTGGATACAAAACACAGAAAAGCCACTCACTCACTCACTCACTCACTCACTCACTCACTCACTCACTCACTCACTCACTCACTCACTCACTCACTCACTCACTCACTCACTCACTCACTCACTCACTCACTCACTCACTCACTCACTCACTCACTCACTCACTCACTCACTCACTCACTCACACACACACACACACACACACACACACACACACACACACACACACACACACACACACACGTTCAGTTCTGGAATGTTGTTTAAGGCATAGAGAGGGTTCAAATTTCGATTCTGTCAGACCCAGAGTATTGCAAACTGTTTAAATTCGACCAAATACTCAACAGAGGTTTGCTGTGATATTAGACATCAGGAAGTCAAAGTTTTTCTTTTTTTTAGTACTGCCATTTAGATATAGAAAGGGATAATGTTGTTATTCTTTGAAGACTTCAGTACTTGAAGACTAGCAAACTCTTAGCAAACATTTTAATCGGATACCAAAACAGGTTGTGTTCTCTTGCTAGAATCCCCACTTTGTAAGTAGACCCAGCTTGTTTTTGGAACAGAATTATTCTATTTCCTGTTTTTTTACAAGATGCATATTCTCTATTCAGAATAATAGCTAAACTCATGTCAGATGTGCCACGTTTGCACAACACTGCAATTAGAGATCTCCATCTGCGTGTCGGGAGGGGAACATCTTGTGTGTTCATCGCTCTGCGTTTTTGTCTTTCTCATTCAATAATGGGGCCGAAGACAGTTTTAAATGTGTGCATGTCTGAATCCTCCACCACGACGGCACAGATGCAGGCACTTTACACCAAAGCTGCTATTTAGAATTGAGCCTTAATTGCTGTGCATTTTTGTGTCACTTGCCATCCGCACTTTACCCAAATATTTCCGTCGCACATTCCCATTGTGAAACAGCGCAGTGAAGTTTTGAGTATTCTCATTTTAAGTCCTCCAACAGATTACCAGGACCACTGCAAAAACTAGCTTTATAGAGAAGAGATGCTGTTGTAAATTCACCCCTCTTGGTCTTCTTAACGTGTGATTTAAGACTTCAGCTTTGAAGGATCTGCTGGTTGATGTGTAGTGTGGGAGGACTTGAGAGGATATCCACCTCAGTAAAGAATTGGCATTGGCCCTTTGTAATCTACCTTCTCCGTTTTGGAAAGCTACAAGTCACACATTAATTCCAAACTGAATTTAGACACACCACCACGTTTGTCTTTAGACTAAATGGCACTTTTCATATTTACAAGCTATACACGCACATTACAATTGGAATACCAACATGTTCTTCACTGGGCTACACGACAACTTGAACGTTTTCTTCTGTGCAATTTGTGCGTAGCTACAGCACTTTGCCTTATATTGGCTAGTCTCTGTATGTAAAGGTTTGGCATTTCCATGGTACTTTAATGACTAGCCACACTTAATAAAAGGCTTTTAAGCTTATTTACTTTGTGCCTGGGACCTGCTGTTTTTTGTTTATTTGTCTTGCATTCTCATTAGGGCTGTAACAATATTGTACCAAAAGGAGAAATTGTGATGCTCCGAGTCACGATACTGTATCGTGATGCAAAAAGGGAGTATTATGATATGCCCTATCAAAGTTCTGTGACCCTTCAGTCCAGAATGATTTGATGTGATATTGAGTTGAAGCTTGGAAGCACATTGTTTTTTTCTTACTTTTGTAATGGTTTGTAGCCTCTTGTAACTTATTCTACCTATAAATGATCATGAAAAAAATATACATTTAAAAAATCATGGGGTGTATCAAACCGAATCATGAGTTGAGTGTATTGTTACAGCTCTAATTCTCACCTTCTCTCTTCTTTAGGCCATGGGCATCAATGACCTGCTGTCATTTGACTTCATGGATGCTCCACCTATGGAGACATTGGTGACAGCCATGGAGCAACTCTACACTCTGGGGGCCCTGGATGACGAGGGACTACTCACTCGCCTCGGTCGCAGGGTGAGATGAAATGAATGTTGTGGTGTAATATAAAGTAACACATCATTTTAAGGGGCCTTTAAGTGTACTTACTCACTCATTAGGTACAGTGTAATAACTGGTGTAATAACAATTTTACAATTTTAGAGCTCAGCGCAAGTGATGTTTCAAGAGTTTCACATGGAACACTGTCACATCAACAGACATTTATTTCATAGATGTTATTTATTTTACAATTTATGCATGCAACACAGTATTGCCATTTTATGCCATTTAATATTGCACATATTAAATGGCATTCAGTTCAATATTTGTCCTTTTCTGACAAGAATTCAGTGATTATTTAATTAAATAATTATAATATGAATAATAAATTACAGCAGTTACTGCGTTTCAAACTGTACAAGCACTGTAGGTTGTAGGTCAGCACTATGATGTCACATAGTGCTGAATGGACAGAAGAACAATAGTTGGAATTGTCTTGTGTATTACTGTGCAAGTGGGATATGTGGTTTGGAATAGAGTCACTTCCTCTAACAACTGCTTTGGAGGTTTTAGTAGCTCAGCACAAATTTGGCATCTCTCACTCACTCCGTCTGTTGGAAAGTGAGAGAAAGGGGGAAGAAAAATGGGAACGTGTCCAGTGTCGTTTTTAATGAAATTTTGCTGGCTAGGTCATTATGTGGGATATAGACGGCATTTACCAAACGTCAAATAAATCAGTATTACAGTTTTTTCTTATCGCTAAAGCTCAATTTTCACAACTTTGGCTGCTTTTGCAAAACTCTACACACAACTGCAAGAACTTCACACCTATCTAGCAAAGCACTGTAGATGTGTTGCAAAATCAAACTGAGGTTGAAAAACGCTATACACTTTTGTAAAATGTGCATTTTTGCGTCAAATCATTCACACAAACTATCTTATAATAAACACACACAAACTGCAACTACACACATGCAGTATAAATGATACACACATTTAGCTTGTGTTGTTCTTTGCACAATGCAAATCAATTGTAGATCACACTTTTGTCATGAATACTTGTGATATAAAAACACAAGGGATGAGACTTCAATCATGGATGTTTATTAACATTCCACAGAGCAAACTAAAAATATGTTTTTGACATGTAATTCAAATATACACGAAAACAATGTAAGTCTAACAAAGGAAATTACTGAACATCCATATGCCTTGCTGGATCCGACAATAACATTTCCTTATGCTATGTCTTCAAGTGCAAGACAGCGGAGAAAGAATCACCTTGTATCCAGTCCTCACATGCCGTCTGGTCAATATCAGTATGGACTCCTACAGTAAATCCAAAACGAATTGTTGATTACCTGCACATATCAACATAGTTGTTTTACTGTATTTACATTCCCCAAAGCAAACTAAAAAGATGTTTTTGACATGTACCGTAATTCAAATACACAAGAAAACACAATGTAAGTCTAACAAAGGAAATTACTGAACATATGCCTTGCTGGATCTGACAATAACATTTCATTGATATCACATGCTATGTCTTCAAGTGGAAGACAGCGGAGAAAGAATCACCTTGTATCCAGTCCTGACATGCCATCTGGTCAATATCATTAGGACTCCTACAGTATATTCAAAACTTGATTACCTGCACATATCAACATAGTTGTTTTATATGTTCTGAACCTTGTAGACCTGCTTCATGTGAATCTTTCAACTAGCCGTGATATTGCAGAGATGCTCACATTATTTATATTTGCAAAGGTTCTGCCATGTTTTACTGTATTAGGCCTATTCTATATTGTCTTTCATATACACTGTCTCTGTACATATTTGCTATACTGCGCTGTTGAGTATGAAATGACTCTACATACCGGTTCTCAGCGTGAAATGTTCTGCTTATGCTCTCTACAGTGTAGTAGCTCAGATTGGGTTGAACCCTTTCACCTGCTTTCCAGAAGCTAAATGCCATGTTTGATGACATGGTCAACGAATGTGTCATCTGTGATTATGTGCCTTTGTCTCCTTTCTCCCTTTCCTCACCCTCCTCTGATCCTCAATCTTCTGGTGTTTCTTTCTCCTTCCATTATTTTCTACACAGAAAGCTTACCTGTGACTTATTTATACATGCCGGTTGCCAGGTGAAGAGATTATCTAAAGGTGTTTCCCCCTGTCACATATTGTCTAAGAATTGGTATTGTAGTGTACAACATATCCACGAATGTGTATATTTTTTCTAGGAGTGTGTTCATAATTTGCAAATTGTGTGCAAAGCAGTGGGTTGTGTTTACAGTTATGCAAAGTGTGTTTTATAAAATTACAAACTGAGTGCTAATCAGTTTTTGTGCTATTAGTTTGGCTGATTTGGTTATAGGTTTGTGCATCTGTGTGAGGAGTTAAGCAAAAGCAGTCAAAGGTTACAAAAAATGTGCTTTAGCGAACAGAAAAAACTGTAAGATGTTGCTACAACAAGTTACAACAAGTGTTTCTTTTTTTTTCTTCAGTAGAAGTAGTCAAATCATCCAACACCCAGGGTTGTTCTTGATTTGCTTTCAGGAAAGGTGTCGTCTTTTAGAATCCATTCAAATGGCGTCAAACTGCAACCTCAGTTGTACTGGCACCCTTTAGTTAGGTATGGGTGTACAGTGGAATTAACAGAGAATGAAGGAAAAAGGTTACAAAATTAGTAGCAGTCACAGTACAGACTACCACAAAAGTAATGCCTGTGTCCGAGTAGACTTTTATCTCTCATAATTCACTGCATAGGCTGCGCGTTGCCCTGTTTTGTTTCCTACATAGAGTGCGTTTTAATATGCGACCTTGCCTCCTCCACTTGCCTCCTCCACTTGCTTCTCGTCATGATGACATCACTGACAACAGCATTATATTTCAATATCTTGCAAAAGCTCAATTGTAAAGTCTTTTTCTCATTTGCAATTGGGATGGTGAATGAAAAACAGTCCCTCAAAAGTTGTTGTGGCGAGGCTGACAGCTGGGAAACTATCGTTTTCTCCACGGAGGAGGGGCCAGGAGGCGGGACGAGGAGACAAGCACAAGTGGAGGAGGCAAGGTCACATATTGGGATGCACCCATAGTCCACCATTTCGGGTACTGCCGAAGACTTTTCACTACCCAATATCGTCACCACTTCCTAGAAATGGCGTCTTTCAGAATTGATCTTTTCTCCTGAAACAGAATGTCTGCTTACTTCATTGAATTCTTATTCATTTCTCTTCAGTAAAATATGGGTCATACATTAAACAAAACGTTTTTCTTTCACTTCCACTTTCCACTTTCATTTGTTACACTGTAACAAGGCCATAAATCCACAGTGTCCAGATTTTATTCACGTTCCAATGTATGTGTCTTTCACTAATTTAACTTGGTTCTGTGTGTCTGTTTGTCTGCACTTCTCAGATGGCTGAGTTTCCCCTGGCCCCCATGTTGTGTAAGATGCTGATCATGTCAGTGCACTTGGGCTGCAGTGAGGAGATGCTGACCATCGTATCCATGCTGTCTGTCCAGAACGTCTTCTACAGGCCAAAGGTAAACAGGAAACACGGCTTTAGCATGCGTGCGTCCGTGCGTGCGTATGGGAGAGGGACTGACTGGCTGAATGACTGAATGTGACTGAGTGAGAGTTTATTTTACAGGATTTTACAGAATTGGTGTCTTTGGATCATCACAAATTTCTCACAGTCATAGTCTTGTGTTACGGAGGGTGCACGTCTCCTGTAAGTGTCTGTTTTTAACCACTGTGTCGCGGCACGCTAGTCTGCCATGACGGTTCATAGGGTGTGCTGTGGGAAGTTATTCAATTTCACCTTTCTGGTCTTAAAACGCTTGTAAATACGTTTTTTTTTTTCTTTGTTTGACTCCTTTTCAAGAGACATATTAAGAATGAGTGTATACTGTTAACATTGGCTATACACTTTCATTTTAAGTTATTATTTTCAATTGGTGGTGTGCCTTGAGGGGTTTTTTTTGTCTTTGAATTTTTTTTTACCGTGGCTTAGAAAAGGCTGAAGTGAACTGACAAGTTCTTAGAACTGTAAAGAAGAACTCACTCCACGTCACGATTCTCGCCTGAGAAAACAAGTCCTGCTTGCCTGAGGGTGATCTATAATTCACCATGATGATCTATTAACAGTTTTAAATGACACCGTTAATCACTTTCTGCTCATTTGCCTGTCATATTAACCTCTTTGTCTCATGTGTGCATTTTCAAAAGACCACTCAATATTATTCTAAGTATTTTTTTTCTGTATTTTTTAATTTCCTGTGAAGGATAAGCAACTGCAGGCTGATCAGAGGAAGGCCAAGTTCCACCAGTCAGAAGGAGATCATCTTACCTTGCTGGCGGTCTACAACTCTTGGAAGAACAACAAATTCTCCAACCCCTGGTGCTTTGAGAACTTCATCCAGGCCCGGTCCCTGCGCAGAGCCCAGGATATCCGCAAACAGATGTTGGGCATCATGGACCGGTGAGGGACTATCTTCAAGGGATTATTGTCCTCAAAGATAGATGGATAGATGGATGACAGAAGTTTACAGAGTTTGAAAACGGCACCAATTGCGCCACTTTATTGTTTGGTCAAAGTCAACAACCCAAAACCAAACCAAACCAGTCACATTTCCTTTAAAGTTTTTTTGGTTCTTTGTGTGTGCTGGCAAGATTGAAAGGACAAGATGATACACTTGAAGTTCTGCTGCTTAATCATTGCCATGCTTATTATGGTAATACAAAAATGAGAATATTGATTTTTTTTTAATGCCTTTTGTTTTATGCAAATGGTGCACATTGGTCACATTTAGCAAAGAGAATTGCGCAGTAATCTTGCTCTCATTCTCCCCCAGGCACAAGCTGGACATGGTGTCCTGCGGGAAGGCCACGGTGCGTGTCCAGAAGGCCATCTGCAGTGGTTTCTTCCGTAACGCGGCCAAGAAGGATCCTCAAGAGGGCTACAGGACGCTCATCGACCAGCAAGTGGTCTTCCTGCACCCTGCCAGCTCGCTCTTCAACAGGCAGCCAGAGTGGTGAGTACTCTATAACTGAAGAGCTTTGTTGCAAAATGATGTACAGTGAGGAGAATAAGTATTTGATCCCTTGCTGATTTTGTTGGTTTGCCCACTAATAAAGACATGATCATTCTATAATGTTAATGATAAAATGTATTATAATTTGGAGAGACAGAATATCAAATACAAAATCTAGAAAATAACTTTGAAGAATATATTTTAATTGATTTGTATTCCATTGAGGAAAATAAGTATTTGACCCCTCTAGTCAAAAAAGACAAAATACTTGGTGGCAAAGCCCTTGTTTTCACATACAGAGGTCAGATGTTTCTTTCAGTTAATGACAATGTTTGTGGGTATATTGGAAAGGATTTTTGTCCACTTTTCTTTGCAGATCATCTCTAAATCACTTAAGTTGTATGACTGTAGCTTGCCAAATGGGAACTTCTGTTCCCTTCACAGGATTATTATAGGGTTAATGTTTGGAAACTGTCTAGGCCACTTCATGACCTTAATGTGCTTCTGCTTGAGCTACTCCTTCATTGCTTGGGCTGTATGTTATGGATTATTATCATTTTGGGAGGCCAATCCATGACCCACCTTCAGTCTAGTGGTGGTGGGAAAGAGGTTGGCATGCAGCATTGTACGTTTACATGTCTCCCTCCATCCATTTCTTGACGATGTGAAGTTGTCGTGTGTCTTGGCCAGACAAACAACCTCAAAACATAATGTTACCACTTTCATTTATGATGTTGGAGAAGGTGTTGTTCTTGGAATCATAGGCAGCATTTCTCTTCCTCCAAACACATAGAGTTGTGTTAATGCCAAACAGTTTGATTTTGGTGTTATCTGATTCCAGCACCTCCCAATCATATCCTAATCCAGTTTGACGTTCATTGGCAAACCTCAGGTGAGCCTGAACAGGTTCCTTCTGAAGCCGGGGTACCATACATGCACTGCAGGATTTTAATCCGCTGTGGTATCAAGTGTTTCCAATAGTTTTCTTAGTGATTGAAGTCCCAGCTGCCTTGAGATCATTTCCTAGCTCCTCCCATACAGTTTTAAGGTGCTTTATCTCCTTTTTTCTGGTTATTAAATTCCCACAAGGTCAAATCTTGTATGGAACCAGAGACAGGCCTAAGATTGATGATTGATGATCATTTTGTATGTCCTAAAATTGGGACGAAATGCACCAACAGTTTGCTCTTTAATATCCAGGAGCCCATTTCAGCCTTATTGAGTTCTAAAATCTTGTCCCTGACATCCTTTGACAGCTTTTTGGTCTGTCCCATGTTGGCGAGTTTAGTTTGATTGATTGACTGATTCTATGGACTGATTCTGCAGATTCAATGTGTCTTTTGTGCAGGTTACTATTAACAGGTGTGTTCAATTCAGATAACAAGTTGATTGGAAGTGCCATTTGATCTGCCGGATCAGAACTCTTAATGGTTGGCAGGGGATCAAATACTTATTTCCCTCAATTAAATATAAATCAATTATTATATATTCTTTAGAGTTAATTTCTGGATTTTCTTTTTGATATTCTGTGTCTCCATATTAGAATACATATTATCATTAACATTAAAGACTGATCATGTCTTTGTTAGTGGATAAACCAACAAAATCAGCAAGGGATCAAATACTTATTCTCCTCACTGTATATCCATTTTGGAACATTTTGGCCAACTGACATTTTTGTATTGGACATTGCATAGCATTGCAATTTTTTATTTTTTTTAAATAGTTTTAAAAAGTATGTTCTCAAAATATTTGAATGACAAGTCACTCATGGATGAAAGGACGCCTGAACAGTCATTTCCAATAATAGAAGGCATAATAATGAATATATGTGTGAATGCATAATAATAAAATGATGGCGTGTAAGTCATTTTTCAACTAAACTCTTCATATCCATCATCTTATAGCTAAAATTTTGTTTCGCACTTGTTGACTTTGAATGGGGTGATATTTCATATGGACGCGAAGGTAGGAGTTGGAATTGGAGTTGGCAAATGTAGAACTCTATTCAAACTAGATGGCCCTATAACCAATCAAGTACAGTCCCAGGAAAAAGTTTGTACACCCTTTGAAATTTCTTACATTTCTGTCAAAATCGATCATAAAACATGGTCTGATCATCCCGGAAATCTCAAGAAGGAACAGTCAGAGTCTGCTTTAATTAATTCCACCCAAACATTTACATGTTATCATATTTTTATTGGTCATAAGGCCATAACATTCACAGGAGAGCAGGGCATAAGTAAGTACACCCTTGCATTAAGTAGGTTTTAACCCTCAGTTAGTTGCAATATCATCAACCAGACTTGTCCTGTAGTTGCAGATCAGATTAACAAAACAATCTGTTTGTATCTTGTCTCCCTCTTCTTTAGAGAACCGCCTCTCATCAGCAGGGTTTGTGGGATGTCTGGAGTGCATAGCTTTCTTGACTTCATGCCATGTAATCTCAATTGTTTTTTGTCAGGGCTTTGACTGGGCTATTCCAGAATGTGTATTTCATTATTATGAAGCCATTCTAAAGTCTATTTGCTTCTAAAGTATGGGTTGTTGTCACATTTCAGGACCCATACTCTTGTGTGCTTCAACTGTGTGACAGACTTCCTCACGTTTTTTCTGTAAAATATCTCGATAAACTTCTGAGTTCATTGTTCCACTGATAATAGCAAACTGTCAAGGGCCTAATGCAGCAAGGTAGCCGCATATAATGATGCTCCCGCCACCATACTCAGAAGAGGAGATGTAACCAAGAATAGCTAAAAATGGGATTCATTCTGCCAATCTAAAATTAATTAGGTTTCTGTCCAAAAAATATTGCTGCACCTTTGAGGTTTGCGAAAAAGCATCTATATGCTTCATAGAATTACTGCAAAATATTCTGTAGACCAACGTTGAAACCAAAGTTGAATTGTTCAGGGGAACACACAATGTCATGTTTGGAGGAGAACTGGAGAACCACACCTTCACCAAAACATCATCTCCACCTTTGAGAATGGCGGCGGGAGCATCATTATATGCGGCTACCTTGCTGTCTCAGGCCCTTTTCAGTTTGCTATTATCAGTGGAACAATGAACTCAGAAGTTTATCGAGATATTTTACAGAAAAAAGTGACGTATTCTGTCACACAGTTGAAGCACACAAGAGGATGGGTGCTGAAATGTGACAACAACCCATACTTTAGAAGCAAATTGACTTTGGAATGGCTTCATAATTATGAAATAAACATTCTGGAATAGCCCAGTCAAAGCCCTGACAAAAAACAATTGAGATTATATGGCATGAAGTCAAGAAATCTATGCACTCCAGACATCCCACAAACCTTGCTGACGAGAGGCATTTTTCTAAAGAAGAGGGAGACCAGATACATCCAGATTGTTTTGTTAATCTGATCTGCAACTACAGGAAACATCTGGTTGAGGTTATTGTGACTAACTTGGGGTTAAAACCTATTGAATGCAAGGGTGTACTTACTTATGCCTTGCTGTCCTGTGAATGTTTACATCTTATGGCCAATGTATAGAGGTGCTCCGATTGCTCGGCTGCCGATCATGACCGGCCGATAATGGCCAAAAATAGCCTGATCGGTGATCGGAAAAACATGCCGATCAAAAAACCGATCGAGAGATATTAAATTCCTCACGCAACCATTTGCCTTTACACCTGGCGCTGCATGTAGGCGCTGGCTCTGCACAGCTGCAACTGCACCAAAAGAAGGCATCTTTGCTTGTCTATAACTTTTCGCCATTCCCCCCTTCATTTCCACCATTCATAACCATATCTGCATCAACAATGATCTGATTTTCCGATCCATGCGCCGTTTACCTGAGTGACAATGTAATTTGCGATTGAGTACTCGCCAGTGAGCCATGTTACGTTATAACCTGTGTAGTTGCCTTGGTCAGCACGCGACAACTTCACGTTGTCAGCACAAACATGTCAACATTATTGTTTTCAAAGTTGTAATTGGCAGTCAGTCGATTAGTTTGATAGTCGCTGAAACACCAAACGGCGACAGATGTGGTTAAAACTTGAGAGAGAGATTCAGAACGGTAGTGGAGCACTGCAACTGTGGACGGTGACAGAGAGGGGAGGGGCTCTCCTCACGAGGCTGCTCATTTAAAGCGACAGGTTGTTTTTTTCTCGTATGTGGAAGACTATTTGATGTAATGTTTCAGTTTCAATTCAATCTTAAATAGTTTAGTTATTCTATGCAATAACTTATACATTGATTAATACTGTAGACTGTATTACCAACACTAGTCTGAAAGATAATAATAATAATAATAATAATAATAGGCCTAATAATAATAATAATAATAATAATAATAATAATAATAGCCTAATAATAGACGTGTGCAAATTAAGATTGATTGGTTTATGGGCAGAAATGGTATTCAATAAGGATAATTAATAGGCTATTAAAAAAATAGGAAATCATTTTTGTGATCGGCAATGATCGGTAATCGGCAGATAAAGATTTTTGGTGATCGGTATCGGTGATCGGACCCAAAAAATGGTGATCGGAGCACCTCTACCAATGTAAATATGAAAACTTGTAAATGTGTGGGTTGAATTATTTAAAGCAGACTCTGGTTGTTCCTTCTTGTGATTTCCAGGACGATCAGACCACGAGTTATGACCAATTTTGACAAAAATGTAAGAAATTTCAAAAGGTGTACAAACTTTTTCCTATGACTGTATGTGGCGTGCTTGGTGCGCTCTGCAGATTTGCTTCGGAAGTCGCCCTGTGGGGACGTACTCTTAGGGGTCCAACAACCTTTGTTCAATAGTGGATTCCAAAGTGTTTTGAAACTGTAAAGCAACTTATTTGTGTATATATTCATGTCATGTTGGAATACCCATCACCTGAACATGTTTTCTTTACTCCCTTCTCTGTGAAGAGAATATACTCTGCTGGTACAATCATCATTCACTATGATGGTGTAGATTTGCAGGTTTAAGGGAGATTGCTCTAAAATCAGCATTGTTTTTGTATCACTAACATTTATTTTACTTGTTTGTCCCCACCAGGTTGGTGTACCACGAGCTGATTTTAACCACCAAGGAGTACATGCGCGAGGTGACCACCATCGATCCACGCTGGCTGTGTGAGTTTGCACCGGCGTTTTATAAAGTCTCGGACCCGACGCGTCTCAGCAAGCAGAAGAAGATGCAGCGCCTTGAGCCTCTCTACAACCGATACGAGGAGCCCAACGCCTGGAGAATTTCCAGAGCCTTCCGCCGACGATAGTAGTTGTGTTGGAGAAAATGAGAACACAGGAAGAGGAGAATGTAGAAAAATCTTACGTTTTGCCCCTCTGCACTCACTGGCATTGCCAACGCTGCCATCCAACACCTAACTACTACATCCTTCACCCTTTTTGCTTTTGTTTGACGTAAGTCTTATCGAAGAGAAGGGCAAAGCCTCACATTGTGTTGTGCTTCCAACCAATTGACTTCCACAGACATTTCCTTCGAGAGTGACCTCCGTAGTGGACATTTAAAGCGATACCATTTTACATCTCCCTTGAATTAAATGATTGTGTTCTACCTTTTTCCTGTACTTTCTGCCAGCTAGCAGCCAGCTGGTCCCACATTCAAGGATCATTTCTAACTTAGTTTAATGATGTTACTTCTAGCTCTAAGGGAATGGCTGGAAGTTCAGGAGAAAGATAAAACTCCATGATTTATCTCCAAGGGAGTTGTAAAATTAACTCATTTCCATGAGCTAATTTCCATGGTGTAGTGTTGCTTTAACACTCTCCACTCCAGCTTAGATTTCATATTCCACAGAGACAGTATCATCCCCTTTTTGCCTTACAGTTTTCTCCATATGCCCAACAAGCATTGCAGATTAAAATGGTCTGTTTTCTTCTTTTTTTAAAAAAAAAATACTGTAACACCTGGTTTTGTTTTATGAATCGTGTACAAGTATATATCAATTCAGATTAATAGATTGTTTTATGGAGATATCTTCACCATAGGAGAGAGGAAGGGGGTGTTGGGATGATAATTGGTTTTAGGCAGAATCCAGACCTATATTTGATGACTAGAATGGGGAACGGAAGGACATAACCCAATTTAATTATTTTTTTCCCATGTGGAAGTCTCTTAATGGGACCAGCTATCTCAAGCAGATGCGATTCTTGTGGAACTGAACGTGTCTGTCTGCAGCAGAGAGAGAGATGGAGGGAGGGAGTAACGTATTTATGAATCATAAAAAAAACTTTTTTTTATTGTGTTGACAGAATAGCCAACAGGAAGCTGGGTTACTATAATGTGTGGGTCTGCAATTGATTGGTTAACCTACGTATAAAGCAGTAATGTCCAATTCTCCGGTGTCTTTTCAGCATTGTCTTTCTTTTTGCTATCCTGGAACCTGTACATACCCATTAGATTGTCTGGCACCATGCTTAATGGATTTTGATTAAATGTTTTTGATATATCAATAGCTTTCTATGGTATGTTTATGGCTTGTACAGAGAGGAAGGAATGAATTCTTTCCTCTCTGGCTTGTACCAGTGGTCAATTAGAAGGGAGAGCTATAAATCGAGTTCCTCAAGTCAAATGCAGTCCATTGCGCTCACCAAAATTACAGTTTATATTAAACTGTACAAATATTTCATAAAATTCATAATAATCATGTCAAATTTATGTAGTGTAACTGCGTTGTAGCTATCAATTCAAAGCAATTCCAACTACATGAGTCGTTGGAAAAGTTTTTTGTGCTAAAGGATTTATCCGGAGTTGGAACAAGTTTGTATTTCATCCCAAACATACAAAAATGAGGCAGTCACTCTAGAGCAAAATCAAGGCAAAAGGATGCGTTTTGAGAAAGTTTGATAATATCACGTTAGCCTCATAAGCCATGTCAGCTATGCAATATGATAGATTGGGGCATCATATCTCGGCGGTTACACACATTTCAAAAACACAACATTTTAAAGTCTTGCACAGCTCAAAACGATCACTCAATTCTAGGAGAAATCCAAAGTATTCTTACTTTGTTTTTGAATTCATACACCTTCCTCAAGTGATGTTTTGTTTGTCCAGTTAGTCAGGGCTTTTACTGTTTAATTGATGTGGTACACAATGTTCAACTCAAGTCAGCTGTCAAAACAACACAAACAACCCTCCATCAAGAGCACGGGGCTGAAGTGATGTACTTCTTGCTTTTAACAAGCAAGTAATGGAAAACCCCTTTCTGTTTGATCGCCACACAAACCTATTCATTACAACTTCACAACCTACTTCCCTTCCCGTCCCGTCCCATCCCATCTAGTCCCGAACAAATAAATACCCAGCAGCCACCTGGTTTAGTAGTAATATTGGGTCTTTTTTATTAAGCACTCTCTGTAAGCAACAGACTTGAGTCTGAATCGGATAGAGGCCTCAGAAGAGAGAGGAATGCAGAAATCCCTAAAGAGATTAATTTAAAATAAAACAAAAACAAACAAACAAACAAAAAACAACCATAGCCTTATTTTATATACAAGAAGAAGATGGATGGGGTGGGGTGGACATGTGCAAGAAGTGCAGGAAATGAGGAAGGGGAGGAATGGCGGGCGGGCAACAAGGGTGGACAGGTGGAGTGAGCAAAGACGAACAAACTGGATCAAGAAAGTACAGAAGTCCTAGTCATATATATTCCTTCTGCCTGTCCACTCTCAACAGTAGGTGATGTCAAGAATTAGTTCATCTACCTTTGGTCAGCTACATGAGTTGAGCTGGATTTAGAAAATATATGGCGGGTTCTTATTTTTACTCTCGGAATCTGGCATGTCTGCCTCTGGCGTGGAGATGGGATTGGATTGGGAGGGTGTAGGTCAGGTAGGTGAGGGAGAGAGGTGGGTATGGGAGGTCTTTGCAGGCATGGGATGGGAAGGGACAGTAGGGTAGGTAGCACAGATATAACACACCAGATCTCGCTTTGACGACTATGAAGTCGCTGCCATCTTGGTAAGGGCATAGCGCTGATTGGATGAACATCAATTGGGTGATAAATGAATATACAAATCATTCTGTAGGTGGCGGTTACACAAGATCTTTGCTGACACTGAAAAGGCCTGCAACCCTGTTCCAAGATGGCGGCACCCAGATGCATGCCAAGAGGCTGAATGCGACATCTAGGGTGCTATATCTATGGGTAGGTAACCGTTGGTAAGGGATAGGTTACGATGGGCAAGCAGGTTTGGGTGGGTGGGAAAGGGGTGTGGTGTGGGTCTGACAGATAAGTAGAGGTGTCAAAAAAAGCCCATTCAGTGGTACAAACCCAGACACAGTTTCCTTCCAACACAGGTGACTGTGAGTAACTGGTCTGTCTTGAGAACTCAGAATTTGCTGATCTGGTGATCTTATCATCATCAGCTGGTTAGATCAAACATGTGGCAGGGTTTTTTAGCCTTCTGAACCCGTGATTGACACCTGTGCAGGTAAGGGTAGGTAGGGCGTGATTATGGGAGCGTTTCTCAACAGCGTCGTTTCTAACTAAGTTAGCATCTTACTTTGTATGCAATGCAATTTCCCATTGGCAAACCGTAAGTTGCTAATTGGTTAGCAGCGATGCTTTTGGGTCCAGGTTGGGGAGGACAGGTGGGATGGGGAATGGGATGGGGTGGCATTTAGTACATGTAGCCTTTGGAGTAGGGCTGTGGAGGCCCCATGGCGGTGGCTGCTGCTGCTGCCGCCCCTGCTGGCTCCGGAGGGTAGTTGACCAGCCCCTCGTCCAGGTGGGACAGTGGCACCGTGTCCTCCTCGTTGACGTAACGCTCGAACTCCGCCTTCAGGCTGGGCCGCTGATTGTCGGGAAAGGCCAGCGAGATCAGGGCCTCCGGCTCGCACACAAACTTGTAAACGTAGCGCTCTCCCGCCACCTGCCAGGAAAAAAACACAAACAGACAGAATTGGGTGATTCATTGCAAATCGTGAGTACAGTACAAACTGCAATGCACTAATGCAATGTGCTGCACTGTAATGGTTAATGTTGACAGACATTGCTTTTATACACACCTCTGCTGTTACACAGATTGCTTGGGGTGGATAATGGCAGAATTGCTTTTACTTATATTTTGCCTTTACTTATACATTTACTTATAGTGTATAACATATAGGCCTAGCCTACATACACGTATGTATGTATTTACATTTATTAATATTAATAATTTTACTCAAATACTGTATTGTACCTTTTGCATGATTCCCTTCTCGTAGTAGTAGCGCAGGGAGCGACTCAGTTTGTCGTAGTTCATGGCAGGACGGTTCTTCTGCATCCCCCACAGTCTGGCCACCTTGGGGACAATACAAAGTAGGGAGAAAGAAAAGGGGAGTGTGGTCAGTTCAGCTGACATGACAATATTGCACTGACTTCAACATGAGTACAGCTAAGTTAGGGGTGCAAGTGGCCATCGAAGTAGACAGGGGAAGTATTGTCCCCTAATGCCTGATATTGTAGGCAACATGTTGATCCTTTCTGCATTATTTTGCCTTTATTTGAAATAGTGCTGTTTTGGAGGACAGCAGCGTGCAGAGAAGCGTGCAGTCTTCGGGCTTTTTTTTAAACATGATTCAGGTTTTAGGTGACGATCACAACACTCCACTTTAATTACCTACACTAGAGGGCACTGTTGGCTGTGTGTGTGTGTGTGTGTGTGTGTGTGTGTGTGTGTGTGTGTGTGTGTGTGTGTGTGTGTGTGTGTGTGTGTGTGTGTGTGTGTGTGTGTGTGTGTGTGATGTGTGTGGTGTGTGTGTGTGTGTGTGTGTGTGTGTGTGTGTGTGTGTGTGTGTGTGTGTGTGTGTCGCACGCTTAAAGGTTAAGTGTTTTTTGGCGTCTGGAGTGCTGAGCTACAAAAAATGGGGCAAGCTCCCCCCCTTAGCCATTGCATGTTGATTCAGACCCTTTTTTATGTAACCCAGCAACCACATGCACAAGAGGCTGCACTCTTGCAAATATTGTGTGTGTGCGTGTGTGCTTGTGTTTTATACCCCCCTAACACACTCAAGCTCCAACTAAACTAAACAGGATGGTCAACCATTTCAAAAGCCAGGTGTACAGTACGGTACACACACACACACACACACACACACACACACACACACACACACACACACACACACACACACACACACACACACACACACACACGCACACACACTTTAGCCATTTGTGCAGTCCTCTCTAGAAAAAATACTTGCATTTGCATTTGTGGATTGAAAAAAAGATGTCCAAACTAAAATCTGAAGTGCATGACAGTTGCATCTTCAAGGGACAAGAAGGAAGTCGATCGGGAAAGAAAGGCGGGTACTTTCCATAGGCCTGGGAATTGTCGTGTTTCTGATCTGTCAACAAGAAAAAAAGGAAGGTGTGTGTGTGTGTGTGTGTGCGTGCGTGCACGCGTGCGAGAGAGAGAGAGCTCTCAGAATCTGTAAAAGTCCATGGTGTGATGAATGATTAATGTGTATGAGGGGCCACAGTGGTGCAGTGCTGGGCTGATGGAGGCAGCCAGGCAGGCCCACAGACCCGCAAGAGTAGAGTGTAGAGTGGCGTAGTGCATACAGTACAGTACACACTGCTGAGTAATGCTCTTTTGAAACCTCCACTGACCACAGACAATGAAAGATGGTGATGATGGTGGTGACCAGGGAAGCCAACAGGGGCGGAGACAAACAGGTGAGCTACCAAGGGCCCAGAGGCACCCAGAATTGAGTTGTTATTACATTACATTACAATTAGCTGATGCTTTTATCCAATTCGACTTTATTATTTACAGGGTGTTGGGTACAGTCCCTGCCTGGAGCAATGTGGGATGAAGTGCCTTGCTCAAGGACACTGAGGTGACGGTGGGATTCGAACCTATTTGTTAGATTGGAGATAGGGTTTATGCAATTGACTTGAGTGGGGAGCATAGAAGGCTATGAATTGCGCTCTCTCTCTCTCTCTCTCTCTCTCTCTCTCTCTCTCTCTCTCTCTCTCTCTCTCCGCCCACAGCAACACTGCGCAGTGCAGTGCAGCAGCTTCTCTCCGATGCTCCATGAAGTGCAACAGGAGATGCTAATACCTTGCGCTGGAGGTAGCTCAGCACCAACACGGCCCAACCTCCATTTTGTGTTGGGCTCCAGCCTAGTGTGTGTGTGTGTGTGTGTGTGTGTGTGTGTGTGTGTGTGTGTGTGTGTGTGTGTGTGTGTGTGTGTGTGTGTGTGTGTGTGTGTGTGTGTGTGTGTGTGTGTGTGTGTGTGAGAGGGAGAGAGAGTGCATGTGTGCGTGCGTGCCTGCGTGCCTGCGTGCATATGAGAGAGAGACGGTGTGCGTGCAATCGTGCGAGGGTGCGTGCGTGCGAGGGTGCGTGCGTGCTTGTGTCTAAGGGTGTTGAGAGGGTAAATAATGCATGGCGTCTAATGGAGAGCTGGCACTGGGGAGACCCAGGGGAGGGCTAGGGATATGCAGAGCTAGTGGTGGGAGTGGGGGTGCTGGTGGTGGTGGTGGTGGTGGTGGGCTGGATGAGTTTGATGATGAGGGAAAAGGCTAATCTCTCTTTTATGGATCCCTCACTCCAGATACTGTGAGACAGAGTGGAGAAGAATGGAGGCGGTTGGCAACGACGAGGGCTTGAAGCTCAGAAAGACTCCCAAACGCCTCACCTGTGGCTTGGCTTGGCTTGGCTTAGCTGGGCGGAAGTATCGTAACGGTAGCTTCCTTGAGAACATGTCCCAGGGCAATGAAAGTGGGCGAGAATGCAGACTGACTGACTGACTGGCCGACTGACTTGAGAACAGGCTCTTCTTGCTCGGGTTGTAACACTAACTTGTGAACTGGAACAAATTGGCCCTGATCCGCAAACAGCCCTGAAGGGGCCACTCACACCAAAATAAACTAGAGCTACAATGACAACTGTAAATAACATACTATGTAAAAAAAATCCTTCTCACGCTGTTCACACTCAACTAAAACAACAGGCTGAATGACATTGTTGGCATCACTCAGAGAGTCATGCTTTAGGAAGACACCCAGACAATCGGAATATTTTGTAATTAATGGAATGTCAGGTTCCTTCCGTTCAGACTTATGATGATGATTAATTTGTCTTTTATTATTGCATCTTCATTGTTATAGTTGTCATCATGATTAGGCCTAGAGCACTTAGTTCCTTTGTGAAAGTTTGCCAGGAAAGACTCGGGCAGCTTTGTCTTACTTTCAGTTACACTGAGCATACAGGTAAAGATAATAGTGGGGTCTTTAACCCCTTTTTCCGCAGAGCCTTTGTTACAACATTACCGTCACCAACATTGTAATGACCAAGTCTGTTACGTAAGGCTCTCTGTAATGCCATAGCAATGTTGTTGTGGTGTAGTGGAGTCTTTTCAGCAGTGAGTGAATGGACCAGCCGATGTGCCCATCTGCGCAAAGAGGATACTGAGAAAAACATCCTTTTAAAGTTAAACTATACTAGTGCTTAGTTCATTAGTTGGGTGTGGAAGATCAGGAAAAAAAAACGCTCTGTACCTCCTCTGGCTCGATGAGTTTGAACTCCATGCCGCGGCCCGTCCAGGCGATGAAGTGAGCGTTGCCGGGGTCGTCCAGCAGAGCCACCAGGAACTGCCACAGCTGCAGTGAGCCGCGGCGCTGATAGGGGGCGCCCTCGCGGAACACGCCACCTCCCTCCTGCTTCACCTCACCTGCTGGGAACAAGAGTACGGTACAGGAAGCACGAAGGGTCAATTATGGCATTGCGTGTATTTTATTAAATTGCATTTTTTTGTGCTGTTAAGTGCCTGTGGTGTTGTGTTGTCTTGATCTGCAAAACTGTTTTGCCCATCTGGGATTGGCCCACTACTTGTGACAGGGACTGCAGTACCTGGATGAGTTGACAATGCTTCAGGTCAAGTGTCTGTGTGTCAGAGAGTCTGTTTTAACACAGTGTTGGTTCAACTCTTTAAGTGTTGAGATGACACTGTATTATTTACTGTCATTAACCCAATTAACCAGGCCTGATCAGGAGAATCTCACTGACATCACCCCGTGTGACCGTGTACGGGCGTCAGTCACAACAACAGCACACCAAACAAAGCGTAATCCCTCTGTAAACCGAGCGTGTGGTCTCGCGTCTTAAGCTTAGCTTTGCAGTATCTGTTACCCTGCAATTCTCGAGTCATCACTGACCTGCTGAAACAAGGTTACTATAGCCTACCTCCACGGTCTCACGTTGCCCCCGCTGCGAATGACCACATCGGATTGGCTTTCACCACCGCAGATCGGATGGACTTTAATTACAGCGTAGCCAGCCAGGCTTAGCGTTCGGACTCCTTGGGCCGCGAGTGCAAGAGAGACCTACTACTACGCGACTGTTTCTGTTTGTTTGTGGGCGCTTTATGGGGTGTAATCCTTCACCTTGAGGTCAATCCTTCAAGGAAGAAGAGCATGTCAACCGCAGGCTAACCTGCACTCTGAGTGAGAGGGTCGTAAATTACGGCTGTCGGATAGCCGTGCGACGGGAATGCGAAACAGATGAGGAGCAAGGTGGCTAACTTCTAGCTCAAGGATGAGTGCTTTAGTATTGGTTTTGCCGTCATCTCCAAACATACTGTACCAATATCGATACTAACACTAAAACTAAAAATAGCAACACACTGAATGCTGACACTATTAACACTATGTCAATACACTGAATCCCAATACTGATAGAGATACCCAGGGAAGCCGACAGGGGGGACAAAGGGGTCACTTGTCCCGGGCCCAGGGAGAGAGGGGGCCCAGAATTGGATCCTCATTACATTGTATTGATTGGGTTTGGGGCCCTTTCAGATGTCTTTGTCCCGGGCCCAGCCAAAGCTGTCAGCGGTCCTGGAGATACTAATGCAAGGAGTAATATGTGGAATGAGTCTGGCTGACTAGCCATTTCTGAGATCTGATGGATGCATAGTTTGTTACTTTACATGAACATCTTAACACTCCAAATATCATCCAAAAAGTGATGCAACATCAGCATGCATCTTTGAACACTGCAATAACATTTGGGAAGATGTTCTCCTTTAACTGGCGTAGACAGGTACACAGGTCGAGTAACTGACACCTTCTGCTCTAGATGTTGAGAACTGTTCTTCTTCATCCATCTCACTCCCACACTGGCTTCTCCCATCAGTCACAACAACCACCAGACACTGACACCTCAACTGAGCACATTTTGACATTCCACCATCGTAAAGATGAATGCAGTATCATTACAGCTTGATTGACTGGCTGGCTGCTTTGCTGTGGGAAACCAGGTAGCCTTCAGTAGGGTAGAGAGGTCAGGGAGAGTAACAGACACCGTCTACTCTAGATGAGAACTTGCTCTCAGCCAGCTTAGTTAACGCCACTTGTTCATGCATCTTACAGCCATACCAGTCTCTCCCATCACTCACAACCACCCCGAGAAACTGACAGCTCACCCGAACTCGTTGTTAATGACAGTGTCATCATGAGAACTTCCACAGTGAGCCTCACACGTGGGAAAATGAGATACCCAACACCCGTAATGCCCATTGCAGCTTACAGATGCGAATGCTGAAGAAACCCTTAGGGTTATTGTTTGTTTGAGTATCGGTTACTTGTCTTGTGTTGTGTTGGGAAGCTGTTGCGACTCTGTGGTGATCTCCATGTGTGCAGGTGTGGCAAATTATTTGTGTGTGAGTGTATGTGCGTGTGAGAGAGACAGAGAGAGAGAGATGTGTGTGTGATTAAGTGTTATGTAAGAATACAATAGCATATTAGTCAGTGTAACATAGATAGGACTTCAATCTTGTTTTGACTAGCAAATGCAAAAATGCAAAAAAATGCAGAAATCGAAAAGAAACTCACCTTCAAACTTCTCAGGAACGACACGCGAGTCATTTTCAAACAGATAACCTAGTAAGAGGCAAACAAACAAAAACAAACAAAAGACAAGTAAAAAAACAGGTCAGTCAGTAAGAAACGCAAAAGGCTTAATTGCACATTCAAACAAGGCTGACTGTGTCCAGTCAATGAGGTTGAAATCACGACTGGGGCAAACAAATGTGTTTTCACTTACAGTAAATGACCAAAAAATCAGAAACTGAAATGTGCCCAAACAAGAAAAAAAAACTCTTGCATAACAGAAAGGAAACTCTTTCACACACACACACACATGCACACACGCACACACTTCTTCTTCTCAAGGAATAGGCCTTGTGATACAGTTTCGGCTGAGCGTAAAAGATGATGGCGACAACAAGAATAAAAAATGGGACAAAGCTGCATTTCAGATGATGTGGTGGGGACATTTGAACAGCTGCAGAGGATGTGACAGCCACTTCTGTTATTAATAACTCATTAACGCAGGGCAGGGAGGCAGGCGACGTCTGGAATTACTCAAAAAACACAGCACACAGAGAGAGGAAGAGAGAGACGGAGAGGAAGAGAATTACAGAAAGAGCGAGAGAGAGAGAGAGCGAGAGAGGGAGAGAGAGAGAGAGAGAGAGAGAGAGAGAGAGAGAGAGAGAGAGGCACAAACAAAAGCATAGCGGCAGCAGGGGCGGCCACTGAGGAGGATATGGATTTATTTTTTCGCCCCTCCAGGAAAAATACTCCGCTTTTCCAGTAGTAATATTTACTCTGGAATTCCTGAGGCAAAAGGAAAGGGGGAAATGCCTGGGGGAGAGAGAGGAGAGAGGAGTTTTGGATGAGGAGATGGTTAGAGTGGTCTAGTGTGGAGAGGAGGAGGACGTAAGGAATAGAGAGATTGAGGGGGGAGAGGGAGGAAAGGGGATAGAGGGAGAGAGGAGAGAGAGGGCTTGGAGTTGAGGAGGAAGTTGTGGGTAATGTTGAAGGTTGTGGTGTGCGGAAAGGAAGAGAAAGGTGTGGAGGAGGCGAGAGACTTTAGAGTTTTGAGGAGGAGGAGGTGGTGGTAGTGGAGATTGTTGGGGTGTGAGGCAAGATGAGGAATAGAGGGAAGGTGTGAAGCAGAGAGGAGAGAGGCTCTACAGGTTAAAGTGGATGTATAGTGGAGGAGGAGGAGGGGAGAGAGAGTTCTGAGTTTTGAGGAGGAGGTGGTGGTGGTAGTGGAGCTGATTGGGCTGTGAGGCAAGACAAGGAAGAGAGGAAAGGTGTGGAGGAGTGAAGGAGAGGCACTGGAGTGGGTGTAGGCCTATTTGCTTGAGGAGCAGGGGTAGTGGAGGGGAGCGAGGGTTATGAGGAGTTTTGAGGAGGTGTTGGTTGTAAGGGAGCTGTGAGGCAGGAAGAGGAGGAAATGGTGGAGGGAATGAGAGAGGGTTTGGAGTTGAGGAGTAGATGGTTGGAGACAGGTGGTCTGGTGGACAGACTTGGAGGAGAGGAGAGGAGGAGGGAACGGGGAGTTGAGGCAGAGAGGAAGAGGGAAGAAGGTTTGGGTGGAGGAGAAGAAAGGGTTTGGTTATGGTACCACTTAGGATGGGCAAGGCAGAGGATGAGAGAAGGGGAAGGGTAGATAGAGAAGGGTTTGAGTGGAGGAGTAAAGAGAAGTAGAGGTGGAGTAGAGGTGGAGATGTGTAGGATAGTGGAGAGGGAGAAGGGTTTGAGTGGAGGAGAAAAGAGGAGGTGATGTAGACTGTTTAGAATGGTGGGGAGAGGGAGGAGGTGGGGGAGAAGAGGATGAGGGAAGGAGGAAGAGGAGGATAGAGAAGGGTTTGGGCAGGAGAAAAGAGAAGTAGAGGTGGTGTGGTGGGGAGTAGAGGACAACACTTTCTGCCAGTGGAAATACAGAGCCTGGTGAGCTAGCCAGCTAGTAGCCAGCCAACGAGCGGCCGCAGCTGGGGAAGCCGACAGGAGGGGACAAAAAGGGTCAATTGTCCCAGGCCCATGGAGAGAGGGGGCCCACAACTGGGAAACCACTACATTGCATGAATTGAGGAGGATGGGCTTTCAGATAACTTTGTCCCAGACCCAGCCAAAGCTGTCAGCGGCCCTGGCCACAGCAATGGAGCAGCCTGGGCCAATCCCGCGACCGAGTGACCAAGCGCATACCAACTTGTAAAATGGGTCGAATCATCTGAGCCACAGCCCTCTCTAACAACTGATTCACCACTGCCACCCCCCATCCCAAGACTCTCTCTCTCTCTCTCTCTCTCTCTCTCTCTCTCTCTCTCTCTCTCGCGCTCTCTCTCTCTCTCTCTCTCTTTCTCTCTCTCCCTCCCCATTGACCGGTCGCCCAACCCAAAAACACATTTTGGCATTCGTTAAGATAAAAGGCATTCATCATGACACCCTCCGCCCGCGCATGAACCAGCTCCAAAGGGGATTTCCCCAAAGGGCCAGTCAGTTGGTAAATGGGTGAAAGAGGTTTTTTTAGGACTCAGACGTCAGGTGGCGCAAGGGAATCTAATGTGCATAAACGAATTAGTAATTGGTGGTTGATGTGAAAAAATCCATACAATAATAGTGGCACTGGCAGTCGTTGCGCCGCCCTGTCGTGTGCTACTGCTAAAGCGTCACTGATCCATATATGCAATACAAATTCAGTGTCAATTTAACACTTAGACAGTACTCTGGGACCAAGTGTGAAAATGCAGACACAAACCATTACCTTCATTGTTATGCTGTTGGTGTGGGTAGCCCTCATTGTGTTGGTACATTGAAGTACATCCAGGCACATCTAAAGGGAGAGAGAGGAGGGAGAGGAGTGAGTCAACCTCAAAACTAACAGAAAAGATTTGTAGGGCATCGCAGGTCTGTGTAGCTGTGCCACATCACATTACTCTGTGTGTGTGTGTGTGTGTGTGTGTGTGTGTGCGTGCGTGCGCCCGTGCCCGTGCGTGTGTTTCAGCCTGCCTGTGTGTGTTTAACTGCAAATCTCTAACCCTTGCTCCATTTCCTGGTTGTGCCACATCACATTTCTCCCTATCCTGTGTGTGTGTGCGTGCGTGCGTGCGTGCATGCATGTGTGTATGCGTGCGTGCGTGCCTGCATGCCTGCCTGTGTGCGTGCGTGCCTGTATGTGTGTGAACATGCGTGCGTGTGTACATGCGCATGTGCATGCTTGTGAGTGTGTGTGAGTGTGTGTTTATCTGGTTGTGCGTAACTCAGTGCATTGCCGCCGCCGTTGACCTCTGCTCCGGCGCGCTGCAAGGACACGGCTGGCATTTGTCATAATATCACCTGTCTGCGAGGGTATTTATAGGCCAGCCAGAAAGCGCAGAGCGCGATCGGCCCAACCGACTGGGACAACGGCCGGCTGGTACAGTGAAATCACTGTACTGTACTGCACCGCACCGCACCGGGCTGAGCAACTCGGCAACTCTGGGCAGCAACAGTTAATGAGATGTGCTTTAGATTAGAGGGTTGCAGGTTTGAATCCCACCCTTGCCTGTGCCTACACCTCTATCCATGTCCAAAGTGCCCTTGAGCACTTTCATTGAACTTAACTTCTTTTTTTGGTCTTTTTTTACTTTCTTTTTTATAGGACAGTGTGAGAGGTGGACAGGAAGCGAATTGGGAGAGAGACGGGGAGGGGTCGGCAAAGGACCCGGGCCGGGAATCGAACCCAGGTCAGCCGCATGGCAGGCAAGTGCCCTACCGGTTGGCCACGGCAGGGCTGAACTACCCTGTAAACTTCTATTGGGAGAGAGAGGGGTCGGGGTCGGCTAAGGACCCGGGCCGGGAATTGAACCCAGGTCAGCCACATGGCAGGCGAGTGCCCTACCGGTTGGCCACGGCAGGGCTGAACTACCCTGTAAGCTTCTATCGTCAATGATGTCATCACAAGGCCAAAACTACAAGGGAGGACGGGAGTTTGTAACCCTGCCTCATGTACTGCTGTTCCTGCTCTTGTCCTCTGCATTCGGTAGCTCTGTCTGGGACAACAGGGAGATATGAGACTGGAGACTTGATGCTGGCTTTACTCCAATATGCTCACGTCCTAGTTTCTAGTCAATAACATAATACATATACCTGTATGTGAAATCTATACAAAATCTCTGTCTCGGTCTGTCTTTCTTGCTTTGTATGGCGCGCGTGCGTGCGTGCGTGCGTGCATATGTGTATGTGTATGTGTATGTGTGCTTGCATGCGTGCGTGCGGGGAGGATGTGTGTGTATGTGTGTGTGTGTGTGTGCATGCGTACGTGCGTGTGCACACAGGCATGTGTGTCTGTGTGTGTGTGTGTGTGTGTGTGTGTGTGTGTGTGTGTGTGTGTGTGTGTGTGTGTGTGTGTGTGTGTGTGTGTGTGTGTGTGTGTGTGTGTGTGTCTTTGTGCCTGTCTGTCATTGTGTCTGTATTTATTTGCGTTTGTTTGTGCCTCAGTCTAAGTATGTGTTTACTGTACAGTCAATGGAATTATCAAGGTGGAGTGCCCTTGCGTCTCCAGCAAGGTGACTCACGCGCCCAAGAATTTACCGCAGCGTGTTGTGATAAGACAACAGGGGCAATTAATGACACTGTTTTTCCTTGCCTGGGAACTATGATCATTTTCACGTTTGTGTTGGCTAGACTCAGTAAAACATGCAGTGTTGATTCAACTCTATAGGATAATAGAACAACTTATAGAGTGTATTTGGTCCCAGGGTACTCTCTAAGTGTTGAGTTAACACTGCATGTTTTTTACTGTGCAGGGATTGGCCAGTGTTGATCGATACACTTATGCTTTGCTTCGAGAAGTGTTTTGGGAGATAATGCTAATAGAGCCAAATGACTTTGCCATTTCGTGTTGTGGCGCGGGGACTGACAAAGAGCGTAAGACTATAATTACAGAGTAAATGTCAGCATGACTGCCGGCACACACGAGTGTGTGTGTGTGTGTGTGTGTGTGTGTGTGTGTGTGTGTGTGTGTGTGTGTGTGTCTGCGGGCGTGCGTGTGTGTGTGTGCGTTTGTGTGTTTGCGTGTGTGTATGCGCGCATGCGTGTTTTGTATGTGTGTGTGCGTGTGCTTGTATGTGCGTGCGTGTGTGCATGCAGCTCTCATACAGATGGCAGCAATACTAAGAACAACACCCTCATCAGTGTCAGGCTGGTGTTGAATGTTCTCCAGCTTCCAGCTCATTCACCATTCCTGTGTGGATG
>NC_085873.1:7987076-7989576 GCF_034702125.1 Engraulis encrasicolus
CTCTCTCTCTCTCTCTCTCTCTCTCTCTCTCTCTCTCTTTCTCTCTCTCACGCACCCACACACACACTACACCACTTAAAAAAATAGGGAAAAACAGAAAGCGACACATAATTTCGCACATGCACTAACTCTGCCCAAACAAACTTTCCACATCAACACCAACAAGCGTGAGAGCCAGCCAGACAAGCAGGCAGACAGGCAGGCAGACAGCACATTCTTTCCTTCTTTCAGCATGAGTGAGTGGTAGTCTGGATGTGTGCAATGTGCATTCTGTGTTATGCGTATGTGAGGGGATGTACTGTATGTACAATATAAGAATGTACTGTATGCAGATGTATAGTTATTGGCAGCCATGGGCTAAACGTTAAGGACATGGGCTTTAGTGCAGAGGTTTGCCGGTTCGAATCCCACCCTTCCACTACCCACCTCACCTCACCGGGTGTGTGTAGTCATGAGGCTCCTGCTTGACCATCAGGTGTGCAGGTGGGAACCACACACACACACACACACACGCACACACACACACACACACACACACACACACACACACACACACACACACACACACACACACACACACACACACACACACACACACACACACACACACACACACACAGAGGTCTCTCTGCAGCACCCCCTCACCTGGGTCGTAAGTGTAGTCATGAGGCTCCTGCTTGACCATCATGTGGGCGGGGGGGAACCTCTGTGGGGGGTGGTGCGGGTGGTGATGATGGGCAGCCAGGTGGGCAGCCCTCTCGTACAGGGGGTCCAGGTACTCCTGGTGGAGACGGAAGGAAGGAAGGAAGGAAGGAAGGAAGGAAGGAAGGAAGGAAGGAAGGAAGGAAGGAAGGAAGGAAGGAAGGAAGGAAGGAAGGAAGGAAGGAAGGAAGGAAAATGTGAGCAGAGTGCGGCACCATCGCTAAACTCCCCCGCCAAAATGAAAAATGGAAAATCGTCAAAATCGCCAAGTAGCGCTACTAACATGTTATGTGTGTGCTATTACCACACTATTACAATAATAACATGGTATTATATATTTTTTGTTTTGTTTTTGTTTTTAGTGGACTATCTCTAAGGAGCATACTAGGNCAGTCATGGGTGAGCGGTTAGGGCGTCAGACTTGCATCCCAGAGGTTTCCAGTTCGACTCCCGACCCGCCAGGTTGGTGGGGGGAGTAATCAACCAGTGCTCTCCCCCATCCTCCTCCATGACTGAGGTACCCTGAGCACGGTACCGTCCCACCGCACTGCTCCCCATGGGGCGCCACTGAGGGCTGCCCCCTTGCACGGGTGAGGCATAAATGCAATTTCGTTGTGTGCAGTGTGCAGTGTGCAGTGTTCACTTGTGTGCTGTGGAGTGCTGTGTCACAATGACAATGGGAGTTGGAGTTTCCCAATGGGCTTTCACTTTCACTTTTCGCTTTCATATTCATTGCAGCATATCAACCACCAATTTCTAATTAATTTATGGGCATTAAATGCTGTTACTCCATCTGAAGTCTGAGCCTGTCTTTTACCCACCACACGCCATTCTATATACACTACCTGCTTGAAGCTCTGCTGCAGGTAAGGCAGGCAGGAGTCTGAGTGCTGCCGATGGTAAACTCCACCACCACCTCCTCCTCCTCCTCCTCCTCCTCCTCCACCCGGTCCTCCTCCTCCACCTCCACCTCCAACACCTCCTCCTCCAGAGCCGGATGCGGAGCCGGCACTGTTGGGTGGGTGCATGCAGGGCAGAGGCTGGCTCTGAGGGGGGAAGGGGGAGCACATGTCCCCCGGACCATGGTGGCCACCTGGATACCTGGAGCTGGATGGGATGGAGAGGAAAGGAGAGACATTCATGATTGATAGACCACACGGGAAAAAAGAAATGGATAAAAACAGAGGCCTTGAGGAGGGTTAGCCAACATATGGAAAATGCTCAGGATGCCATTGCTTGAGGCATTATGTATCTTCTTAACATAATAGTCTATGTTGTGGTATTTTGGTAATACAATAAATCAACAATGTTAATAGAACTAGCTGGAGATGAATTCTTGACATTTTCACGTGATGTGAGTAGTCTAGCTGCATTGTCGTTGATTTTGTCCTTCAGAGGGCTGTGAAGGAGCCACCATGCAATGTGTTTCAGTGGTACTTGGCCTGACAAACGTTTGAGAGCAGTGTTCTACCCAGAACGGAGGGGTTATCTCACCTGTGGTTGAGAGGGTAGCTGTGGCTCTGGCCGTGTCCGTGTCCGTGGCTGTGGTTGTGGCCGTGAGCACCAGGCATTGGGGCCTGAGCACCACTGGCTGGCCCAGAGGCGGATGCAGATGCAGGGGCAGAAGGAGGAGGAGGAGGTGGGTTCATAAAGCCCTGCTGCTCAGGTGCTCCCCGGGCCCCCAGCGCCCCCTGTGGCTTGGGGGAGTAATGCTGCTGCATGGGGGACATGGGGCATGTTGGAGTCGGGGGAGCCCCAGGGCAGGAGCTCTTAGGGCCCCCACCGCCACCACCACCTC
>NC_085873.1:7992076-8007076 GCF_034702125.1 Engraulis encrasicolus
AGAGAGAGAGCGAGTAAAAGACTGTTTCACAGTCGAATAATAGTACTGACTCTTCAAGGGTGCGTTTCTCGAAAGCGTAATTGTTAGCCACTTAGCAACTTAGGTAGTTGTCAATGGGAAAATGCATTGCATACAACAACGTAGTCAGGAACTATGATTTCAAGAAATGCATGCCAGATGACAATTCAGTCAGCAATAAATACCCTCCAAAACATTTTGTGATTCACTAATGATGACAATTGACTTGTGTGGCGAGGGTTTGTGACTGAAAAGGGGGAAAAAAGAAGTTTGAGAGCCACTGGCCTACAGCAGTGTTTCCCAACCAGGGGTACGTGTACCACTAGGGGTACGCGAGCACACAGCAGGGGGTACTTGGAAAAATGAAATTTTAACAAATGTATGGGGCTTAGTTGCATTGGGATATAGAAAGTGATATAGAACTTGACTTCGGGGGGTACTCATGGCACAACGAAAATGCTTAGGGGGTACACCAGACAAAAAAGGTTGGGAAACACTGGCCTACAGTACTGCATCCGTCCAGACTGGCAGCGCTGCGTAGGACATGTCAGCGGCCGGCCCTCCACTCAAAACAAATAGCACGGCAGATGAAAACCCACACAAACACACACCCACACACTTGCACACTCCCTCACAGGCAGGCGCGCACACGCGCGCTCGCACACACACACACACACCCTCTTCGGCACACACACACACAGACTCTCTCTCTCTCTCTGTCACACACATTCCATCGGGCGGCAAGTCTGGTCCTCAACCACTTTCATGTGTTGCCAGGGCAGACACAACACACACACTCACACACACACACAAACAACCACATCACACCCCTTCCACACACACACACACACACACACACACACACACACACACACACACACACACACACACACACACACACACACACACCGTGTACTCCTGCCCATCCATCCGCCTGACGTACGACTCTGCTCGTCCCAGACATCTGCTGCCGTCACAGAGCCTTGTCTAAACACACATGCCACCCGTTACATCGCGGTCAAGCGTACAGTACACACACACACACACACACACACACACACACACACACACACACACACACACACACACACACACACACACACACACACACACACACACACACACACACACACACACACACACACACACACACACACTTTACCCTTGCCGCTGGTTTAGTTTCCACAAATATAAGCAGGCATGTCTTCAGCCCACCACCCAACGCCATTACAAACTGCAAAGGGGGCTATATCACTAAATCATTTATTGTAAAGGCAGGTAGGTAGTATTCAGGGAAAGAGGATATAGAATATTGGCTCGTTAGTTTGTGGTCAGGACTCAGCAAAATCTCGACCTCCATCTCGGGAAAGGGCAATAGAATGGGTAATCAAATCGTGGTTCCGAAACACAAGCTCGGAGCTGTTCGGTGTAATCCAAGTTTGTTAGTTTGTTAGTCAGATTTACCGAGTTTCAAGGGAATGAGCAATATGTGATGTTTTACATGCTGTTTCATGCCATATACCGGTGAGGTAAGGCAGTGGAGCACTTATGAGAACAGCTGGTGGCTGGTTCCATGTTAGCTGCTAGCTTGGAGGTAAAATTTGCACTACCATACTCAGAGAACGATTGAATGTAGGAGAAAGGTAAAACTCAATAATTTAACTTAATGGAAGGTGTAATAATAGAGCTTATTTCCAAAAATGGTACAGTATCACTTTAAGCTGCATTGGGCTGCATAGGGAATGCATTGGCCTGCTGCAATGAACTGCATGGAGCTGGCGTGCGGGTTGGTTGGGTTGCATAGCGGGGGTGATGGGGCTGCTGATGCGGCTGTATTAGGCGGTAGTGGGGTCTATGGGTGATGGTGATGAGGGCCACGTTATCGCTTGATCTGGTGCATTCAGCTGTGCATTCAGCATTTATATTTGATCCACCTTTTTTATTATTCTTTTGATCTCTTTGATTTTTATCACTTTTTAATGTATTTTGTCTTCCTATTTTTCTATTTAATTCTATTTATTGACTCAGAGGGCCTGCACAAGAGTTCCTATGTGCTTGGACTACTAGTTTATGCACAAATGGCAAATAAAGTACTTTGAACTTTGATTGGGGCTGGTCCATGGAGCTATTGAGACCTCTGCATTTGGCTGCATGTGGCTGCATGAGGTTGCAGCATGGGCCTGGTTGCATGGTGGGGGGGTGATGCGGTGGTGTGTGGTGGGGTGGGGTGGGGGTCTGCTGCTGCTGGGGCTGTTTATTGTTAGGCCCCGTGAAGCGTTCCGCTGGCTGCTGTGGCACAGGATGTTTTTCTGGGCGGCCCAGAGTAAACAGGAGCAGCTGCTCTCTCTTTCTCTCTCTCTCTGTCTCTCTCTCTCTCTCTCTCTCTCTGTCTCTCTCTCTCTCTTTCTCTCTCTCTCCCTCTCTCTCTCGTGCTCTCTCTCTCTCTCTCTCTCTCTCTCTGCTCTGTCTCTCTCTCGCTCTGTTTCTCTCTCTCTCTCAATTCAATTCAATTCGATTCAATTCATAGAAGCTTTATTAGCATGACAAAAAAATTGTATTGCCAAAGCATCTCTCTCTCTCGCACTCACTATTGTTCTCTTTCTCCCCCCTCTCTTTCTCTCTCTGCTCTGTCTCTCTCTCAAACTCTTTTGCCCTCTCTGCTGTCTTTCGGCTGCTTTTCTCTTACTTGCTGTTTTACTCTTTTGCATACTACTTCTCACTCTATCTCTCTCTCTCTCTCTCTCTCTCTCTCTCTCTCTCTCTCTCTCCCTCTCTCTCTCATTGCTTGCTATCTTTATATTCTCTCAATCTGCCCTTCTCACACTCTCTTCTATTCTCCATCCCTCTCTATCACTTTTTCCCTCCATCTCTCTATTTCTATCTCTTTTCCCATCTCTCTCTCTCTCTCTCTCTCTCTCTCTCTCTCTCTCTCTCTCTCTCTCTCTCTCTCTCTCTCTCTCTCTCTCTCTCTCTCTCGCTGTGCGCCAGACATAGTGTTTACGGTTGTTTGTGCGGGCGATTGTCGTGGGTGAGGAGGACCTGACGGAACAGGCACGCCGAGAACATAACTCCCAGGTAATTACAGATCTCACTCACCAAGTCAGAGAGAGAGAGAGAGAGAGAGAGAGAGAGAGAGAGAGAGAAGGAAAAAAACGGAAGTATTCGGTACCTCCTGTTACAGTAAAACCTACAGACACACACACACACACACACACACACACACACACACACACACACACACACACACACACACACACACACACACACACACACACACACACACACACACTGAGAGAAATGCAACCTCCCAAGCAGCCGTAAGGCCTAACTAAAAAAAAAGTGCTGGCAACAAAGCATTTGGGGTGAGACAGAGAAAGAGAAAAAAAAGGCCGAAAAGAAAAAAAGAGACAACATTCATTTTCTTAATCTCGCAGGTTTCTTTACCCCATAGGACGCTAAGCACTCAGTTGAGGAAGTGTTGGATTAGGGGGTTGTTCTGACGGATTAAGGGGGTATTTAAGACCTAATCTCTCAGGGAAGAGAGACAATGGGATTTAAGACCATTAATCACAACACACACAGACACACACACACACACACACACACACACACACACGGTCGCACACACACACACATGGACGCACACGCATGCACGCACACACACAAGGACACAAAAACACCCAGAACACACACACAGACAGATACAAGCACACACTAGGACACACACACCCACACACATATGGATGGATACACAGACAACACACACACACACACACACACACACACACACACACACACACACACACACACACACACACACACACACACACACACACACACACACACACACGCACAGACACACACACAGACGTAGACGGAAGGACACACACATAGTCCATTCCCACCGTGCGGAGAGCCGGAGCTTAGACCTGCATATAGATATCAAAGGGCCTGGGTGGAAGAATGCACGCCTGTCTTAAGTACGTCTGCGCCCGGGTGTTAGTGCGGGACACAGTGATCTGATGGGAGCCGTGTATTAACTGTCGTCAGGTTGCCGTTGCTGCTCAAAGCCAAGAGCACAAGATGTCTCCTGCGTCTTTTCCCTCGATTTTTTCTTTCTTTCTTTTTCCACATGTCTTTCCACCTGTCTTTCTTTCCTTCCTTCTTTCTTTCTTTCTTTCTCTTTCCACCTGTTTGTCTTCCTTCTTTTCTGATGTAGACAATGTCTCCTCCCATGCCTCTCTCTCTCTTTTTCTTTCTTTATTTCTTTCTTTCACTTTGAAACTGTCTTTCTTCCTTTCTCCACCTCCACCTGTCTTTCTTTTTCTTTCTTTCTTTCTTTCTTTCTTTCTTTCTTTCTTTCTTTCTTTCTTTCTTTCTGTCTTTCTTTCTGTCTTTCTGATGTAGTCTCTAAAGAGGCCTCGGCAGAACTGTGTCAGGGTAACACGATCATGCATAGATCGGTTTCAAGTGGCTCAGAACAGAAGTGTGTAGTGTGTGGTACGTGATGCGTGTCCACGCTCTGTGATAACATTCTTGGAATGAAGGTGTGGAATGAAAAGACCTGTGCCAGAATCTGCCTTCCTTCATTGGTTGTTGTCTTCTTTTTCCTGAAGGAGACCTAGTGTCCATCTATCTATCCATCCATCACCATTACATGCTGACTGAGGAAGGGCTATATCTGAAACGTTCATGGGGGATTCAACAAAAAAAAACATCTGAAGACTGCCGTTCTTCACTTCTTTCATTCCTTGATCCATCCATTCGTTCATCCATCCATCCATCCATCCATCCATGCATCCATCATTCATCATATTCATTTGCATGCCTTCTCGTCTGGCACAGACTTTTTCCTAATTAGCTGAGTTCACTGTGTCCTCTTAGGTAACACTCTCATGGCAAATGCCATGCAATTAATCGGAAGAAACCAGGTCAGGAATGCCAATTACGCAAACGCTTTGCGGTGAATTGTGTCAATTCAAACGGGGACTTGATCAGAAATCCAATCAGGAGTATGGGATGGGGTGGGAAATGAGTACATTCAAGTGGGAGAAACTGAAGGAAAAAAGTGTGAAAGGAGAGAGAGAGAGAGAGAGACAGACAGACAGACAGACAGACAGACAGACAGACAGACAGACAGACAGACAGACAGACAGACAGACAGACAGACAGACAGACAGACAGACACAGGCAGAAAGAGAAGACAGAAAAAGGAGGGGGAGCAAAAAAGGAAGAATACGGAGTGTTTCGAAGTGGCACAAAATGGAAAAGGTGAAAAGACAGAATTGAAGACAGAGGGACAGGGAGGGGGTAGCGAAGAAGAGAAAGTTAGGGGATATTGAGGGGGGATGTATTCAAACAAAACTGAAGAGAGAAATACAGACAGAGAGAGAGAAGGAGTGAGAGAGATAAAGAAAAAGGACAGAAAGAAAAAAAGAATTAGTGTGTGGAGTGACTGATGGTTTCTGAAAATAGTTAAAGCTGTGGTATGAGGGCTACAAGCCTGCCAACAGCAGCCAGAAAGGGGGGGGGGGGTGGAGGAAATCCTGGGCCACGTGTAACCACGTCAAAGAGCATCCGAGTGTTGTTAACCTCCCGCTCCCCCGCTTACGCTAGAACACCAGTGCTAAGGCGATTTGAAGGTATGCACATATATCATATGACAGGGTTATTTTTGTTTTAAATGTTATAATAAAGTAGGCCTATTCTTTAAAAAAAAACAATGCCTCTCTTTTCTTTTTTTCTTACATTCTCTATCTTCCTGTCTCTATTTTGCCTTCTCATGCTGTCTTTGCATGTCTTTCTTCTCTTTCTCTCTTTCTGGCTCTCTCCTTCACACTCTGTCTTGCACTCTCTCTCTCTCTCTCCGTCTTTCGCTCTACTTCTCATTCTTTCTCGTTGCCTTTCCCTGTACCCTTCTCTCTTTCGCTGTCTTTTTTTCTACCTCTGCATTCCTGTGCACATCCTTCTCTTTCAGGTACGTTCATTCAAGAAAAACCAGCAGCCCTTTTATTATGGTCTGTGTCGTTTCTGGTTTCTCACCTGGTGCAAATGCATTTGGAAGTTACATCATCTCACATCTCATATTTCATCAAACAGTTTGGGTTTTTTTGTGGCGCAGTTGTGTGTATGGGTGGAGGAAGAAGTGTGTGTGTGTGTGTGTGTGTGTGTGTGTGTGTGTGTGTGTGTGTGTGTGTGTGTGTGTGTGTGTGTGTGTGTGTGTGTGTGTGTGTGTGTGTGTGTGTGTGTGTGTGTGTGTGTGTGTGTGTGTGTTGGAGGGGTGGGGGGGTCATGAACTTTTGGATGTGGCGTGCTCCATCGGAGCGAAGTGTTTAGATGTTCCCTGTCAGATATTGTACACACACTGCTCAGCTCTGCTCTGGACCAGCTGAAAGGGGCGGGGGTGGAGGACTGAGGATAGACAGGAGGTCCATGAAGAGAAGAGAAGAGAAGAGAAGAGAAGAGAAGAGAAAAAAGGAGAAGAGAAGAGAAAATAAAAGAAGAGAAGAGAAGAGAAGAGAAGAGAAGAGAAGAGAAGAGAAGAGAAGAGAAGAGAAGAGAAGAGAAGAGAAGAGAAGAGAAGATAAGATAAGATAAGATAAGATAAGATAAGATAAGATAAGATAAGATAAGATAAGATAAGAGAAGAGGAGAGGAGAGAAGAGGAGACGAGAGGAGACACGACAAGGGTAGGCTAGACAAGTCCAGAAGAGAGGAGAAGAGAGGAGAAGAGAATAGAAGAGAAGAGAAGAGAAGAGAAGAGAAGAGAAGAGAAGAGAAGAGAAGAGAAGAGAAGAGAAGAGAAGAGAAGAGAAGAAAAGAGAAAAAGACACTGTAAGAAGAAATGTGAAGCGAGATGAGATGATAGAGAGAACAGAGGAAAAGAAAAAAGATGAAAACCGAGAAGAGACGGGAGGAGAAGGCTGTGCTATGGAGAACATACGTATGAGAAATATGGTCAAAGAACATATTCATTTTGCTGATTGTCATTAGGCAAACCTACATTTTTCACCAAGGAGAGACACAGCTGCTGTGTCCAAATGTTTAAATATTAAGAATAATCATTTTGTTGTGGTCCTCTCTCTATCTCAAGCTGGGATGTACACAGCTTCCAGTAGACACTATGTGAATATTCAATACGATGAAAAAACAATGACAATGTTCAATACAATGTGAATGCATCAGGAGCGTTCGATACAACACAAATATCTCCGTATAGATGCAAATATTGATCTGAAATATGCATTTTACTGGACGCACGCACGCAAGCACGCACGCACGCAGACATACACACACACAGTCATGAGGACAAGGTCTTATAGCAGTTCTCAATAGGCCTTGAAATCATTTTCTAAAGATGTAAATTGTATTTGTGCAAGTGTTGTTATTGACTATTTAATTGAGTTTTATTATTTATTGGGTCAGAGGTGGGCCTCGAACATTTGAGAAAATTTCAAGTGGGCCCCTTTTTTAAAAGAGTTGTGAACCCCAGGCTCAACGGCTTCCTGCTTTGAAGTCACCCCACCCTACCCCAAACTAAAATTAAAGGAGACAAAGTAGGGAGGGGGGTGGGGGTTGGGGGGGATTACTGAGGGGCCAGCTATACGGGAACGATTTTCTATGCCAGTGACAACGTTCCCCTGGGTTAACCATATGAAACCCACCAGAAACGTGGCACAAAACGAGTTTTTTGAATAATGGGTTCCAGAGTGCGAAAATCGAGTAACGCAGGCCTTTGCGTTGCCATTGTTACAGGCGAAACGGATTTGTTTACATCTGCGTCACAGCCACATGGCCAAAAACAGTGAGGTATCTTCACAATGACCACTAGCTTTGCGCACAACATTAATTCCATGCACAATGGCATCATCAGACAACTGTTTGTGTGGACTGTGGAGACTTTCATTTCTACCACGGTCAATATTTTACGTTTCAAACTGCCCAGTGTGGGTCACTCGTGTTCAAAATCTTAAAAAAAAAAAACCTGACAAACACGAAGCAAAGCTTCATATTATCTTTTAACTGCGCACCCAAACAGTTATCAGCAATGCATATTATGTATATGTCACTAGTTGAAACAGGCGTAATGGGCAGAAAGAGAAGCGGTGAGCGCGCAGCAGCCTCCAGAGGAGGGAGAAATACCTGCCCCGTGGTATTCAACACCTTAGTTTAAACTTCTCAAATAAAAAAAAGCAGCATAAAGCGTACACAATCAACAGATGCCTAAATGGCAATGATTCGCTACTCTAGTCACTCCACAAGCTACACAAGGTGCCACATGCGCAAAGCTGGTAGCCTATTTTCCCACGTAGCACTCACTTCAGCATAATGAAAAATAACAACTATGCGATGCTGGTTTTGAAAATAAGTCGGCTAGCAGCAAATGCTAGTACACATGTTGGGATAAGAAGTTCCTTTAGTAACTTGACATGCTCCTCCTGCATACAAAACATCATACTTAACTAATGAAAGGAGTAAAGACATCAGACTTACAACTTCGTGAGGGCCAACCAGTTATGTAGACTGTAAACTCCCTGGCGATTGTTCTAATGTCTTCCAAAATATTCCAGAAGTTGCAGCATGTTGCAGCTTATTCTTGTAGGAGCAACTTTGTCACGAAGCATGGTGCTGCTAAGCAGCATGATTCAGCACAGTCTGTTGTTTTATCTAACTTGTCTCTGTGGCATCTAGTAATGTTCAATTATGCAGCTTGCACATTCTGATATTCTGAACCTGCTATGTACGCGCTTGCGGAGAGTAAAGCATAATAAAACCGTCTTTCGCTTTTTACAAAGGGGGGAAATGACGCTATTTTTTTGTTAAACTATCCGTCGCTTAAAATGGACATAACTTCGGAATGGGAGAGGCTAGAAATGTACCGTTTTCAGTAATAAAAAGCGGAGATCTTCAGCTTTTAAATAAGCCATGGCATATGTCTGTAGATCTAAAAAAAATATGCTGTGTCTGTTAAAAAAAAATCGAAACTTTACTGGCACTGTCAGAGACTGGTGTAAGGTCCCTACGTGACAGGTCATTTGCATGATAAGAGTATGGGCGATCACGACCATTAGCGAATACTTTGTTCTCAACAACTTCACATAAAGAAATGTGTATTCTGAAGCAAGACTGTCGTTGTCATCAGGACATGATCTTTTACTGAAACATGCTGTATGGTTGCAACTTAATTGCAACTCGGATTCAAAAAAACCCGCGTTGCGGTGTCATCTGGCCGAGGCCTGAGTCAAGAGGACATCTGCATTTTCTTTCCTTTTTTATTTCTTCCTCCCATGTGCAGCCATAAATGAAGAGTTCAGATTGTGCCTTCACGATGACTTTACAAAACACAGGCTGTAGTTCTACAAATTTACTGAGCTTCGAAAATCAGTCCATCTAATTTTGTTTGGGCTTGGCTTGCTAAATGGGACAGAATTTTAATACTATGGCATAACACATGGCCTTTAGTAATGAACTACCACTTGGTCATTGTCATTCTGGTAACTGCAAATGTATAATGTTGTGTCTTAATGGGTTGAGAGGATTTTGCATCTGAACTCGTCAAGCTCACTGCTATCTCTCCGACTTCCTCATTCAGTTATTTTTTTACATCTGATATCATTGTTGTTGTGGTCGTTGTTTTTTTGTTTTGCAGTTTTTGGCTGTGTGCTTCACTTCACTAGCGTTCACACCTCAATCCATCCTGGAGAAACACGGAGGTGAGAAAAAGCCCTGAGGCCATGGTGTGTGTGTGTGTGTGTGTGTGTGTGTGTGTGTGTGTGTGTGTGTGTGCTTCTCTGGCTCAGGGAGGGAGGGATGGCCTGGTGTGTACAGGTCAGGAGCCCTGGGGTGAGTTGGTGGGGATAGCAGGGTGTGTGTGTGTGTGTGTGTGTGTGTGTGTGTGTGTGTGTGTGTGTGTGTGTGTGTGTGTGTGTGTGTGTGTGTGTGTGTGTGTGTGTGTGTGTATGCGCGCGCGTGTGCATGTGTGTGTGCACACGTGTGTGTGTGTGTGCACACGTGTGTGTGTGTGTGTGTGTGTGTGTGTGTGTGTGTGTGTGTGTGCGTGTGTGTGTGTGTGTGTGTGTGTGTGTGTGTGTGTGTGCAGTGCATGTGTTTTCTGTGTGTATGTGTGTATGTGTGTGTGTGTGTGGTGTCAGGAGGACTTTACATATGTAAATGGGGTGCTTGAGGGGAGAGGATGGCCTGGGGAAGCCCCGGGTGAAAGGTGACGGTCATGGTTGAGTGCTTTAGGAAGTGGGGGATCATTATGGCCGCCCATTCACGACCAGCTCCCACCACAAACAAATACTGGGACCTCTGACACACGCACACACACACACACACACACACACACACACACACACACACACACACACACACACACACACACACACACACACACACACACACACACATACACACAGACACACACATACACACACACACACACACTCGCATGGACGCACACACACACACACAAAAAACACACAAGCACACACACACACACACACACACACACACACACACACACACACACACACACACACACACACACACACACACACACACACACACACACACACACACACACACACACTATTCACCAGCTGTGGTAGATGGAAATATCGGTGGCCCTATTTTGGAAACCAAAATATCCACATGACTATTCACTGGTTTGAAAAAAAAAAGAAAACGTGTTTATTCATTTCAGTACAGGGTGAAAAATCACACCATTGACCAGAAGCTTCATGCATTAAAAAGTAGGCCTAATTTAAGACATTGTCTGTCATTTATGAATGTGTGTAACATAAGCAACCTTTGAAAATCTGGAAAAGTAAGTTAAGTATTTTAACATATTGTGCGTCATTTAAAAATGGAAGAGGTGCCAAAAGTCTGAAGAAGAAGAAAAAAATAGGTAATTTAAGTAATTTTGTGTCATTTATGAATGAATTGAAATGAGAAAAGTGTTACATATTCCAGCAAAAAAAGTCTGGCTCAGATGATTTTTTTTTAAATTACATTTCACCTAGCTGACCCTTTCATGCAGAGTGACTTACAGTTATTTACAGGGTATTGGTTACAGTCCCAAGAGCAATGTGGGGTTAGGAGCCTTACTCAAGAGCACTTCAACCATGGATGGAGGTGTATGGGAGAGGTTAATGTGGGATTCGAACCGGCAACCCTCAGGTCTTTAGAACACCTACCTAACCATTTAGGCAACGACTGCTCTGTAGGGAGAGGTAAGGGTGGGATTCCAACCGGCAGCCCTCAGATCTTAAGACCACCTCCCTAACCGCTCTGTAGCAAGAGGTTAGGGTGGGATTCGAACCGGCAACCATCTGATCTAACCATTAGGCAACGGCTGCTCTGTCTGCCTGCCTGCTCACACAGGGGCTCTGGGACTTATCTCCCCTGGCTGTATTAAAACTCAATATGTCCAGTGCAGAACACATTACGTGGGAGTGTCTATCCATAGTTCACCTCCAGGTCAAACTTGAGAAGGGGAGTGTGTGTGTGTGTGTGTGTGTGTGTGTGTGTGTGTGTGTGTGTGTGCGTGCGTGCGTGCGTGCGTGTGTGTGTGTGCGTGCGGCTGTGCATTCGTTCATGCATGTGTGCGTGTGTGTGTGTGTGAGAGAGAGTGTGTGTGACAGAGAGTGACTTAGTGTGTGTGTGCATGTGCGTAGATGCGCGAGGAGGATGAGGTTGAGGGTGCGGATCTGGATAGCTTTACACCACGTCCGTGTTTATAGTGTCCTGGGCCATTTCCTGGAAGCCTGTGCAGTATACCTGCGGAGTCGGGACCACTGTCCCTCAGCCAAAAGCACTCAATGATCGCACGCGCGGCGTGAAACGCATGTAATAACTCAGGTGGGTTTGTAAAATAATATAACAAGACCGTAAACACGTCCACAATGAAAAAAGAGAGCAGAGAGAGAGAGAGAGAGAGAGAGAGAGAGAGAGAGAGAGCGAGAGAGAGAGAGAGAGAGAGAGAGAGAGAGAGAGCTCAGTTGCACCTGATTCATTCTTGTCGTAGTCGTGCGATCCAGGGAGCGAGCGAGCAAGTGAGTGAGTGCGTAAATACTACTTTGGCTAAAGCAAACAAACGTAACCACATAATCCACCTGCTGCTGCGATATGATGGACTGGGGTTTCAGCTCGCAAAACCATAATCAGTGTGCATGCCTTATGTAAGGAAAAAAAGGACATTTACATGACTGTGTGTGTGCGTGTGCGCGTGTGCGTGTGCGTGTGTGTGTCAGTGTGCACGTGTGTGGGCATTTCTGTGTGTGTGGGTGTGAGTGTGTGTGTGTGTGTGTGTGTGTGTGTGTGTGTGTGTGTGTGTGTGTGTGTGTGTGTGTGTGTGTGTGTGTGTGTGTGTGTGTGTGTGTGTGTGTGTGTGTGTGTGTGTGTGTGTGTGTCAGTGTGCATGCATTTCTGTGTGTGTGTGTGTGTGTTTCTTTGTGTGTATTTCTTCATATGTGTTTATGCATGTCTTTGTGATTTGTGTATTTTGTGCGTGTCTACGAGGGGAGGTTCTGCCCACCTGGCTCTCTCCCATCGGGCCCATTGATTCCAGCAGCGACAAATCAATGAGAAAACAACAAGGATGCCAATTATGTCACAATGCCTCTAAAGGTTAAAAAGCCTAGCCCATTGATTTTTGGTATGCCATTTCGCACCCCCCGCCTCCCTAAAAGCTGCCATGCCTTTTCCCCTTTTCTCCCCTGTCAGAAGAGAACCTTGTTTCGTTGTACTGTAACCCAATGAAGATGTTTTATCATATACTTAAGTGGCGGGTACTGATTTTTTTTCCGGCCCCTAATTTCACACTCGCAGCACCATCCTAAAAGCTGCCATGACTTTTCCATTTCTGCCTGTCAGAAGAGATCCATATTGTTTTTTTTACTGTAAGTAATCCAATAAAAAGTATGTTTTATCATATTCTTAGACATCTGTAATGATTTTTGTTTATTCGGCCACTAATTTCACAACCACTGCACCATCCTAAAAGCTGCTATGTTTTTCGCCCTGTCAGGAGAGATCCTTTATTTTACTGTAAGTGACCCGATAAAGTAAGATGTTTTGAGAGACAGGTATTTATTTTTCTCACCCATTTTCTTACCCATTTTTCACGCCCACCTAAAAGCTGCCATTTCTTTCCTGACTTACAGACCTTTATTTTAACACAATAAAGTAAGACGTTTGATGATACACTCGGAGACGTGTAATGATTTTTTGGGGGTCCCTAATTTCCTCTTTTTCTGTAATGGATTCAATTTTTTAAACATTTTTTAAACTTTTAAATGAAAGTTGTTGAATGAATACGTCTGTTTTTTTGTCAAAAAGGAAAATGTAGAACCAATTTGGAAAACGCCATGTATGCATGACTGTGTGATTTAAAGTGAGTCAGTGTGTGTGTGTGTGTGTGTGTGTGTGTGTGTGTGTGTGTGTGTGTGTGTGTGTGTGTGTGTGTGTGTGTGTGTGTGTGTGTGTGTGTGTGTGTGTGTCACTTTTGTGTTAATTAAAAACAGAGAGCGAGAGCGAGAGAGAGAGAGAGAGAGAGAGAGAGAGAGAGACAGAGAGAGAGAGAGAGAGAGAGAGGAAATGCCCTTTCCTCTCTGTGCTGCAACAGCAAAACTGACCAGTTCAGACGTGTTGACACACACACTCACGGACACGCACAGCACATGTGCTGGACATGTGGAGTTCAGGTCAACAAACACACACACACCCACGCATGCATGCACGCACACACACATGCACGCACGTATGCACACATTCACACTCACACTCACACACACACACACACACACACACACACACACACACACACACACACACACACACACACACACACACACACACACACACACACACACACACACACACACACACACACACAGAATGGATGACTTGTCCAGTGTACTACAAAATGTCCGGGAATCTTTAACTGTATCCCTAAAAGCTGCCATATTTGTCTAGGGCCTACCGGTATATTTAATACATTGCTACTCTGCACATGCTGGACACCTAATTTCCTCTACTCTGTTCTACTGAACTGTACTGCTCTCTATTCTACACTAGTTTTATCTACTCTACTCTAACCCACTCTACTCAACTCTATTCTACTCTACTCTTTTCCACTCTATTCTACTCTACTCTACTACTCTATTCTACTCAACACTACTCTAATCTACTCGAGTCTATTCTATCCTCTACTCTAGTCTACTCTACTCTACTCTACTATACTATACTATACTATACTATACTATACTATACTATACTATACTATACTATACTATACTATACTATACTCTGCTCTCCTCTGCTCTACTCTATTCTACTCTACTATTCTCTACTCTACTACTCTTCTCTATTCTATTCTACTCTACTCTACTCTACTCTACTCTACTCTACTCTACTCTAGTTAAGAGCTGTGTGTGTGTCTGGGATGGTAGGCCCCTAATGGTCCCAGAGGCAGTTTTGATCTAATTAAAAAGAGACTCCTCTCATCTGCAGACTGGGGAGAACAATGTTGACAAACCAGCCAGACGGGATGTCACAGACAGACAAACACACTGATGCACACACACACAAACGTATATACACACACATACACACACACACACACACACACACACACACACACACACATACAAACACACACGGGGTCAAAAACAAAATGAAAAAAGCAGCACGACTGACTGGAAATGATCATTCAGACGCCACATAGGACCAGTCTTATTTCTCTTGCTCAATCATGCCATGCCTTCCTCTCTCTCTCGCTCTCTCTCTCTCTATTTATAACCGTCTATATATCAGTTTCTCTTTCTCTCCGTCTGTCGGTTTTCTTCTCTGGCTATCGGTCTCTCTCTGTGTGCCTCTCTTTTCCTGTGTTTGAAAATCCCGGCCAGAAATTGTCAGTCATCCAGGTATTCAAAATTACTCTCACCCTGAAACCTCCTCTCGCTGTCTCTTTGTCTCTGT
>NC_085873.1:8009576-8012076 GCF_034702125.1 Engraulis encrasicolus
ATGCGGGATGGGATGGGATGGGATGGGGAGAAAGGGGTGGTGTGTGTGTGTGTGTGTGTGTGTGTGTGTGTGTGTGTGTGTGTGTGTGTGTGTGTGTGTGTATGCCCATGTGTGTGTGTGTGTCTGTTAGGGGTGGTACGGTTCACAAAAGTCACGATTCGGTCCATATCACGGTTTCAAGGTCACGGTTTTCGGTTTTGTACGGTTCTGTTTTTTTTTTTTTTTAACAAATAAAATTCATTATGCACTGGAAATGTATAATATAAAAATTAGAATGAAAATGTAAGCTTATCATGGGCATGTTGAATTTGACTTCATTTAACCTGTAACAAAGTGAAGTTACTGAAAGAGGAAAGATATCAATGTTTTTAACATGCTTCCATTTATTTCACAAAAAGGGAAAACTAAGTCCTAACTTTTAAGTTGACAAATATTCAAATATTACATACTATAACACATTTGACGTGTAAAGATAAAACCGCTACACTCCTGTAGGCAATGGGACCATTAGGTCAGTGCAGTATGACTATTTTGGTTAATGACACACTGAGAACGAATTGGACTTTTATTTTGATACCGCTTTCTGCGAGATTTGCGCTTAGGATGAATCAGTTACTTCCTATAATGAAACTGCCGGCCGTGAGAAGCATAGAAGTAAAATCAGAAGTCAAATTCAATTTTAAGTGAACAAGTGATAGGGTTAAGTTATGTTAAAATGTGAGAGTTAAGGTAACAAATAATTTTAAAAGATCGTTTTTTTAGAAGTGTATGCACAAGAATGTTTCAAAAACTCCTGTGAAGCTGAGCCTGTTAAACAGTCAAATTTTATTTTGGTTATAGTGTTAAACATCAATGTCAACTCGGCAACAGCACAAAGTCCCCTTCATTCCATCAGAGTTTAGCTGGCTACATATATTTAGGCCTAACAGTTGATTCCAGTTAAGGACAGCGCAGTGAATCTGATGGATATGTTCAATTATCTCGCATTTTGCCGTCCGGAATCCCCATTCAATGCCACGTGGATATAGCCTACACTAGGCTACTGTAACGTAAGTCATAGTCTACTTTCTTCTGCTAATGTGTCATTTTTTGTAAATTCATGTTCATTTAATTTAAATTGGTCAGAATAAAGGCTGGGGGCAGTCACTTGCGCTAAAGTGGAGAGAGAGGGGGGAGAGACGCTGCTGACCGACCTGCACTTGCGCAGGCTGCTGTAGCCTAGTCAGCTGGTGGTGCATGCTGTTACATTATGCATTTCAGTTGGCTGATAGAAATCAGTCTTTCCACACCCAATATCCCACGTAATCTTTGTGTTGTATGCTTGTAAAAGTAGTAGGATTTTAATTGCGTCGTTCGCCAGTGGTCACTCTCTTTCTTTTTTTTGGAAACCGTGCGCACCGTGCGGTTGCGCACTACCCCGTTCCGTGGCATGCAGACCGTACGGTTTCGGTTTGCGACGTAAACCGTACCATGCCTAGTGTGTGTGTGTGTGTGTGTGTGTGTGTGTGTGTGTGTGTGTGTGTGTGTGTGTGTGCGTGAGGAGGGTGTCGGGAGGGGAGAACCACTCTCAGTCATCTCAGGAGGGAGATAACACGTGCCCATTGAGTTTCCGTCAAGCCCGGCAAGAAATACATTTCTACCAGGCCTGCCACTTCCTCTCTCTCTCTCTCTCTCTCTCTCTCTCTCTCTCTCTCTCTCTCTCTCTCTCTCTCTCTCTCTCTCTCTCTCTCTGTCTGTCGTTCTTTGTCTCTTGCGGACAGTCACGACGGCTCGCTCGCTCACTCACTCAGCTGAGTACGCTCGGGCCAGCTCATCTCATTGCAGATCTTAATTAGAATGAGTGTGAGAGCACACAGAGACACTTAACCTTTCATTTCTCGCACGGACCCTGACACCAAACTCCCAACCCCCCACAACCCCCCACAACCTCCACAACCACCATCCACCAGCCTTTCTCGGACACCACCAACACACACATCCCTCCTGGCCCACACAAGAGCCACAATTATGGAGATGGTTCTCTACCACCACTGAGGCTGACACCAACGTCACCTCCCCCACCAAAAATCACAATTCTGGGGGAAGATCCACTACCGACCGCCAGGCCTGCGGTCAGATCCAGAAGCATGAGAGAGAGAGAGAGAGAGAGAGAGAGAGAGAGAGAGAGAGAGAGAGAGAGAGAGAGAGAGAGAGAGAGAGAGAGAGAGAGAGAGAGAGAGAGAAAGAGAGAGAGAGAGAGAGAGAGAGAGAGAGATTGGCCCGTGTCAGCGAAAGCTGGACAGCAATGAGGAAAACAGATGTGTGGAGGTGGGGTGATGGTGGAGGTGGAGTTGGGTGTCATGATGGTGGTTGTGGTAGTAAATGTAAGTGAGTAGTGTAGAGAACAGTAATGTAGAGTAGAGTAGGAACTACGAGGCATTATAGCGGTGGTAACAGTAACAAGTAGTTTGTGTTGTTATTTGTATGTCTATACCAGTGGTGTAGTCTACTTTTTATGGTG
>NC_085873.1:8032076-8072076 GCF_034702125.1 Engraulis encrasicolus
TTCACAATGCTACTATCACTTCCAAGGGCCAGCTGATCGTCCCTCGTGCCAGGCTCAAGGCCACCAGTGACAGAGCCTTCCATGTTGCTGCTCCCATTCTTTGGAACAATCTGCCCGACCACATCCAAAATGCCCCTTCACTGGCCATGTTTAAGCAACACCTTAAGACACATCTCTTCCTGGAGGCTTATGGCTGCTAGTTCCACAAGCACTTTCACGCATTCACACACATGCTCACACACTGACGCGCACTAACACTCACACTTTCCAACACAACACTCTGTGAAGCGTCCTTGGGTGTTTTGAAAGGCGCTATATAAAACGAAAGTATTATTATTATTATTATTATGTCAGAATTGTCACAATAGGACATTGTAATACACAACAATACCTCTCGTAATATGCTCTCTGTATCTTCTGTTGCCCAGTCTTGCACTTTAAATGTCTGAATCTGTATTGTCTATGTCTATACTGTCTATGTCTATACCTAAAGTACGTCTATGTCTTTCCATGGGAAAGTAAGAAACATCATTTCAAATCTTTGTATGACCAGTGTATGTAAAGAAATTGACAATAAAGCCGACTTGACTTGACTTGACTTGATATGTATGATGATGTTATATGGTTGCATACGGACTAGGGGTATGAGAGCACACTACAGGGGGCACGTGGAAAGAAATTACATCAACAAACATAATAGCACAGTCACATTGGGATAGAGGCAGAGACAGAGCCTGAATTTATTGGTATATCGCAATGCCTAGGGAGTATGCAAGACAAAAAAAAGGTTGGTAAACACAACTTGGTGTATATGATGCATGCACTGCAAGAAACTTTAATTTCCTTCGTGAATAATGAGGTATCTCTACACTGCTTTTTCACTCGACACTACTCCCTTACCAACCCATTCACTCATAAAGTCCCCTCATCTGTCTTTCTATTTCTCTTTTGATTTTGTCCGCTCCTTTCCCTTTTCTGCAAGTTTTTTTCTCCCTTTCATTTCCTTTAGACAAGAAACCCACTGCAGGGACAATGGACTGAGCCACAACCAAACGAACAGAACCCACAAGCAAGGCATTTAGTAGTCGTTATGCAAAGCCTGCCCAATGCTGCTCGCAGGTGCAACTTTGTGACACATGGCGTTGTCTTACCAACCCCCCCCCCCCACACACACACACACACTTGCTCTAGCCAGACATCTATTGTGAATTCTCCCCCCCCCACCACACACACACCCACCCATTTGGTTCTGATGTGCCAAACTTGCAATGGAAGGCTGTGTGTGTGTGTGTGTGTGTGTGTGTGTGTGTGTGTGTGTGTGTGTGTGTGTGTGTGTGTGTGTGTGTGTGTGTGTGTGTATGTGTGTGTGTGTGTGTGTGTGTGTGTGCGCGTGTGCGTGCGTGCGTGCGTGCGTGCGTGTGCATGCGTGTATGCGTGTGTGCGTGTATGCATGGGTGTTTATAAATGTATGTATGCATGTGCGTGGGTGAGTTGGTGTATTGTGTGTTTCTGAGTGCATTCAAGAGTGTATGTGTGCATGCATGTCTGCGTCTGAGCCTCTGTGTGGGTGTATAAAGGTGTGTGTGTATGCACACGTGTGCCTCTGTGTGTGTGTGTGTGTGTGTGTCACAAGCCAGCACACTAGTGTCCAGTGTTTTGCCTGCTGGGCTGCTGGCCAGGTGGGCACGGGGCTTAGCCGCCCATCCACACCAGGCCAAGGCGTTGTCGCGGTAACCATCGCATGATAGATGAGGAGGGACTTTTTCTATACACAAATAAAACGAGTCAACCTCCTTTCTATGTTTAACCCTTTAGTTAGACGACGCCTAATCTATTATCAGTTTGACGGCATCAGAATATCAATGAGCAAGTGGTAATGTCTTACTAAAGCCTCTCTGTATCGGTGTTGTATTAACATTTTAGTTCATGGACAAGCCGTAATGTTATTAAAGGCTCTCTAATGTTGTTGTAATGTTGTATTTACTTTTTTTACGTTGAAATCTATTGAAGAATAAAGCTAAGAGGCTAACTGAACAATCCTTAATGACTATTAAAATTTGTCAAGTTAGGGGGTAACTGTCGGCACAGCACGCTAAGCCCCCAATATGGGCTTGCATACCCATGGGGATCCAGGTCCGAGTCCGACCTTGGTCATTTCCCAACCTGTCCAACCAGTCAAGAGTCCGAAATTACACTGTGGCTGGGGTTTTTTTTTTACTGCAAAGTTCTTTTTTTTACTTTGGCTGTTTTTTTGTGCAAAACTCATCACAAATACAACAAGCTCACACCAAATTAGCAAAACTGTGTAAAATTAATGGCAAAACCCAACGCAGTTAGCTTAACTCTACACACAGTTGTTGAAATGAATGCTTTTGTGCCAGATCATTACAGTTTCAGAAAAACTGCAATCACAATACTCCCACACAATGTAGCAACAAAACACAGAAAGCAAAAAATGAAGAACACGCTTTTCCTCTTCGTTTCTCTATTCACAAAGTATGTGATTTTGAGGAGGTTAGGAGTCTAGGAGTGTGTTCGTCACTGGAAATGTTGAGTAAATCAGTGAGTTGTGTTCACAGTTATACAAAATGAGTTGTGAAATTAATTGGCTTGGGTACATTTTGCAAAGTCTGTGTTATAAAATTGCAAACTGACTGCACACAGCAGTTTTTCTTGCTATTAGTTTGGCTGATTTGGTGATAGGTTTTTGCGTGTGTGTGAAGAGTTTCACCAAAGTTTAAAAAAGGCTTTAGCAAACGAAAAAAAAACCCTGTAATTAAAATAATAGTCTTGAGAGCGTTGGTGGGGGAGGCACAGACGACTCTCTATGAGGAAGTAAGGGAAATGAAAGTACACAGTGCACAATGAGACATAATCCCCACCAATGTTTATATTGCATTGACCCCATGGCCCGGACATTGTGCCGTTAGAAGTCTTTCATTTTATTTATTTATTTACATTTATATTTTCATCAAATACAATTATTATTGTATTAGTGTTTTATTTATTTTATACCCCCCTTGCTTGCCCAAGGCTGTAGCCTACTTCTACAGTACACTGTGAACCAAGAGCCCAGCAAACACAGCAAGGGCCTGGATGCCAATGGCACTGACATCAGGGAGGCCAGTTGGAGAGAGAGAGAGAGAGAGAGAGAGAGAGAAAGAGAGAGAGAGAGAGAGAGAGAGAGAGAGAGAGAGAGAGAGAGAGAGAGAGAGAGAGAGAGAGAGAGAGAGAAAGAGAAAGTTCTGACATATTCGTTTTCCCCCCTTCCTCTGGTTGGTCTCTCTCTCTCTCTCTCTCTCTCTCTCTCTCTCTCTCTCTCTCTCTCTCTCTCTCTCTCTCTCTCTCTCTTTCTCTCTCTCTCTCTTCCCCTATGTGCTTGGGCACCAGGCCTTACATGACGCACAGCACCAGTGGAGAGGAAATAAGAGACCCTGAAATCCACTTCTTTTAAAACCATCCTCCTTCCGTTTCCTGTGCCTTTTTTTCTTGCGTTTCTCTCGCCATCTCTGTCCCTAGCTCTCTATCCTTCTCTCCCTATCTCTATCTCTATCTCTCTCTCTCTCTCTGTCCCTCTTTCTCTCTTCGTATGTCAGATAAATCACACTGATTTTCTTACATGCTGTTCTGTCTGTCCCCCTATCTGTTGTACAGTAATGCCATTACCTCCATTTAAGTCTCAGTCTCTCTCTCGCTCTCTCTCTCTCTCTCTCTCTCTCTCTCTCTCTCTCTCTCTCTCTCTCTCTCTCTCTCTCTCTCTCTCTCTCTCTCTCTTTCTCTCGCTCTGCCCTGAGGAACAGGATAAGGTCCTTTTTTATGGGCGAGAGAGCACAGCAGAAGTGTGTGTTTGGTCGGTCCTGGAGATCAAACAATAAATCACTCAGGCCAGTTTCAACATGTCTCCAATGGAACACATGCAATGGGCCTTAAGAACCAAAAAGAACAAGTCGTGTTCGAGAGAGAGAGAGAGAGAGAGAGAGAGAGAGAGAGAGAGAGAGAGAGAGAGAGAGAGAGAGAGAGAGAGAGAGAGAGAGAGAGAGAGAGAGAAAGTGTGTGTGTGTGAGAGAGAGAGAGAGAGAGAGAGAGAGAGAGAGAGAGAGAGAGAGAGAGAGAGAGAGAGAGAGAGAGAGAGAGAGAGAGAGAGAGAGAGAGAGAGAGGCATTAAGGATGTTCCGTGGCTCCGTGGCTTTAACTTATAAGTCTCTTGGGCTAACTGGAACACACGGGCAAGTGTGTGTGTGTGTGTGTGTGTGTGTGTGTGTGTGTGCGTGCACGAGAGAGAGAGAGAGAGAGAGAGAGAGAGAGAGAGAGAGAGAGAGAGAGAGAGAGAGAGAGAGAGAGAGAGACAGACAGACAGAGACAGAGAGACAGAGCATGCATGTGTGCATGTGTGCGTCCCGTGTGTGCGCGTGTGTGTGTGTGTGTCTGCATCCAGCCAGTTTGCTTTCAGGAACATCATGTCAAGGGCTTTGAAATGCAAGTCAGCACAAGACTGGAGCTGCGTCTGGGAGTGCGCGGAGACATGTTTCCTTTTTCTCAGAGGAAAACTCAATGACTACTTTTCTTTTTTTCCTTCTCTCTCTCTCTCTCTCTCTCTCTCTTTCTCTCTCTCTCTCTCTCTTCCCGAGACAAACGCCCATCCTGGGTGGAGCCAACCAGTCAACTCAGTCTTAAAAAGTAAAACCAAATGACAAGACTGGGCAAGCCTCATTCATTTTGCTGTATGTTGTCTCTAACCCCCCCCCTCTCACACTCACATTGACATCAATCACCTGATTATATACCCCTAAACGCAAACTAGGCAGAACAAAAGATCACATTAATCCAGGCCGCGATTTATGCTTTTCCTCCTCTCAGTGATAGGCACTGTGCGCGCGCGCACACACACACACACACACACACACACACACACACACACACACACACACACACACACACACACACACACACACACACACACACACACACAGCACATTCATACAGCCACACAAATAGTTATATTAACACACACACAGCACATGAAAAACACACCTATACACATGCACTTGAACCCACATTCTCTCTCCCCCTCTCTCTCTCTCTCCCACACACACACACACACACACACACACACACACACACACACACACACACACACACACACACACACACAGTGTCACACAAAGCAAACAATTTCATTCATGAACTCTCTCTGCCTCTCTTGCCCCCCCCCCCCCCCTCCCCCCCCTTTTTTTTTTTCTTTTTTTTTTTTTTTTACAAACGTCCACATTGCCGCATATCCCCCAGCCTCCATGAGGACTTCAAACACACGCATAGGAACACAGAAGCTTGTAAGGTAATCAAGAATCGAGCACTGACAGGTCTCCCCCCCCCTCTCTCTCTCTCTCTCTATCTCTCTCCTCTCTCTCTCTCTCTCTATCTCTCTCTCTTTTCCCTTACTGTTGCCATTTTACGGTCATTGTCTCTTTCTCAACGCGTCTGGGGCCATGTGTGAAACTCACAGGTCCGCACCAGCGCATGATAATGGGTGATAAGTCTATACTTTGGAGAACGGCCCCATAAAAAACGACTTGCGCCTGTTTGATTCCGTGTGTGTGTGTGTGTGTGTGTGTGTGCTGTGTATTTGTGTTCCCCAGAGACAGAGACAGAAGGCCCACACTCACACTCACACTCACACACACAGACGCACACCACAACACACACACACACACACACACACACACACACACACACACACACACACACACACACACACACACACACACACACACACACACACACACACTCATGCCTGACAATGGCAAACAGCAGACAGCCATGCTTGCTGTGATGTAAGGGCCAGGCCGGGCTGCGCCTTAGGTTTCAAACAGTAGCGGTCACCATATAACCAACTAGCAGCATTGCTTCTTCTTCTTCATGGCTACTGTCTCTGTAGAAGAGGCCGCTATACCTTTGGCCTTCTGAATCTCGGCTGCTTGTCCACAGCTCTCTGTCTGTCTGTCTGTCTGTGTTTCTGTGTGTCTGTCTGTGTGTCTGTCTCTCTGTCTGTCTGTCTGTCTGTCTGTCTCTCTCTCTCTCTCTCTCTCTCCATCTTTTGGTAATAGTGGCCGGCTGCAATACCTTGGGCCCGCTGCACGTCCCGCGCTTTTCCACGCGACACGGAGTATCTCATGGTGAGCCACCACGAGGCAGCTGTTGCCGTCGCCCTCACCATGGTGCCTGCCGCTTCACAGGAGGAAGACGGCAAACTGTCTTCGGAGTCCCGCGCATCCATTACTCTATACAGGCCTGATGCCAATGATGTCTTCACTTCAACTCGTCCCGGGGCAAGGGGCAGGTGGGCACACGGTAACAAAATGCAGTGCTAACTCTTAAACACTTAGAGGGTACTCGAGGACCAAATACACTCTGGAACAGTGGTTCTTAACCTTTTTTTGAACAAACGCCCCCTTGACCTCGTGATAAGCCTCCCAACACCCACCTTACTATAAAAAAACTAAATGGACTAAATGACCCCCAATGGTTTCCATCTAAACACTCCCCTAGCGGTCCCTAACACCACCATAGGGGCTACAGAGCCCCCATTGGGAAACACTGCTGTAGAGAATGTTAAATTGACAAAAGTGTTGGATTAACACTGAACATTGAACATTTTTTTTTACTGTTCAGGCTGGCAGGTAGGAACGCAGGGGGGGGGGTATTGACCTTGAACTGGCCTGCTGGCCTGCTCTGTCTAGCTTTGCTCTACACACTGTGACGTCTTCTCTTGAGCGTTCCTCTCTTTGAAGTCCCGTCGTCTGTCAAAGCCACTCAAGGTGCTCAAAAGGCCATGAGCGTTAAAACCGAGAGCTTCAGCAGCACACCACCACCACCGAACCGCATCTGGTGAACACTCAAAAACATCCTACAAGTCCTTGCCTCTTCTCTCATTTTGACGCAGAAACACTCCTGAGCAACTGTCACAGAAGCAACTAATTAATGACAACTACTGAAACAAAGAAAGACAAACAGCTTTCTTTAAATCACAAAAAATAACATGAGAGATCCTCAAAGTACTCTGGTCTTCTCCCAATTCCTCCAAGACTCACAGCACTCACAGCAACTGTCACAGTAACAACGAACTAACTACAACTATACTAAAACACATTATCCAAAAAAAATGTATGTCCAATATCTTTCTTCATTGCAAAAAAAACAAAAACGCACAAGATACGTCACAAAAATCCACAGCTTTTACATTAATACAAAACCAAAGCTGTTTTCATGGCTACTCCTTAGTGAAGACGCAGAGATGGTATACAATAAGCTTCCCTTTGAGCCTGTACCACCAAACCCAGGCCAGCCAGTTCCAGTGGGGCTTGTAAGACTTGTGTGCCTGGCCTGCTCCCTCAGCTCCAAATACGGATCGCGGTGTCTGGCGAGTCCCATTTCACCACACCACCTCCCCTCTAGAGGAACCTGTCCCTTCAGGATGCCTGTGTGTGTGTGTGTGTGTGTGTGTGTGTGTGTGTGTGTGTGTGTGTGTGTGTGTGTGTGTGTGTGTGTGTGTGTGTGTGTGTGTGTGTGTGTGTGTGTGTGTGTGTGTGTGGGATGTACAAATGGACACACACACAGTGAGAATGTGTGTGTGCATGCATGCGTGCGTGTGTCCAATTGTGGTCTGTGCCCAGTATGTCTGTCCCAGTGTGTGTGTGTGTGTGTGTGTGTGTGTGTGTGTGTGTGTGTGTGTGTGTGTGTGTGTGTGTGTGTGTGTGTGTGTGTGTGTGTGTGTGTGTGTGTGTGTGTGTGTGTGTGTGTGTGCGTATGTCAGTGAGAGATACCCATGCCAACACAACCATAACAGGACACACACACACACACATCACCCACCCTCCACCCAAGCCTTGTACTGTGTGAGATTTCCATTAATCTGTCATATTGAACAAATGACTGCTCCTCATCTGGCGCAAATGCAGCCTAATAAATGTCAACAGCTGTTCATGAGGTATTTAAGGCCAATGTCATTGCCAACGCAATGAAAATCTGAACCAGGCGGGCACTGACGTTCTAAACATCGTATTAGGTATCAAATTGGAGACCGCTGATAAATTCCATGTTCATGATTATTCGGCATTACCGCAAATTGTGCAAGGCCGATAACAAGCGATGGGGAACAAGCACAGGTCTGCGCGCGCCTGAATATCACTAAACAGAACACTGACATTCCGGAAGTTCAGTTAATTAACGTGCATTATAATTTGAATGAATGTGTATACCGCCGATACACTTGACCTTATGTTACGACCGCTAGAGGAACAAAACATATCGCGAGGGGGGACACAAGCCAAATAGGACTCACCTTCTGTGAGCCACGTCTCCTGAAGTTGGCTTAAATCCTGAAAGAGGTCTGGAAGCGTGCGAGAAAGAGAAAGACGTGTGAAACAAACCATTTGAGATAACAATAGCTTGGGCTGCATCAACTAACAAATCAAACCCTTTAATTATCAAGCTATAGCCAACACACAATAGTGCAGGGCTGGCTACTGGCAAGTTACTGTCATAGCTAATTAAAATAAATTTCGTGTCATATTTTATTTTTTTTTAAAAAATATAAACTAATAAATAAGAGTATTTGTCTGCATTCATAGGCCACAGATAGTGCGCCATGGTCTCACTTGTGTTTAATACCTTACCTTCAGATTCCTGAGGGGGTAGTTCGGTGTCCATGTATTTCCTTTTCGCTGCCATCAACACTCTGTTTAGGGGCCCATTTCCTTGTGACTTCTGAAAAACACAGCATGATAGGAAACGTTTAATTTATTAGACATTCTAAAGAAAGTGCTTAACAGCAGTGTAGTAACGCATTTATGGAGAGGTGAAGGAATAGATTAAAATGACTCAAATGATCAATTACCTAGTCATAGACGACGGTAATTAAGCTAAAATAGGGCCTAAAGCGTGATGTTACCATAAGGAGCACATTTGCACACTAAACACTGTGATATGAATGCGTAAAGGCTTACATGTTTTGACGTTACCAAGAACGCATCATTTTTCAAATGCTCAAAAGACTTCCCTTAATTTCAAAATAGGATACAAAACAATTTCCTGTAAAATGTTGATGCACTCATGCTGTGATGACATAGGTTTGCCCTTAAATTGTTCCTACACTTAACAGCAACACGACTAAACATTCAAAATAGACGCTGAAAACCTACGGGTGATTGCAACAACTCACAGTCACGTGTAACAGTTTATTTACGTACTTTAAATCCATCCAAGTATGGTTCGCTGAGACAGACATTGGGCTTTGAGGCATTAAAGCAAACTTAAAACACTTTTCATCGCTAAGACGATTGCTCCAAACATCTCGCATGCAGCAGAACCCGTGGCACAGCAAAGCATAGAAGTAGGATACGAAGGCATTGCAAACCGTGAAAGAAAAAAAACGTCTCTACTGATCCATACGTACATTAGCTAAAGTGTAAGGCACTTGCTGGTCCAAATATCCGTCCATTTTATAATCCATCCGTTAACCGTTTGTGGTCATTTAGGCTGTGTTGAGTGAGGTCCACGCAGCCTGCGAAGAGAGGGAGAGGGAACAGGACAGGGGCAGCGGTAGTTTGTGAATGGAGCGGCGAGAAAGCTGCATACATAATGAGCACCATTCACAAAAAACGCATAGGAGGAAATCACTGGCCGACGACCGTAGCCTATAGCTTACAGCAACAGCGCCGTATCCCTCTCTGCTCACTCTTGAGGGATACAGAGTGTTCCCTGTGTATTCAAACAAGCTATTTCCCCTAGATTTCCACAACTTAAAGTAGTTTTAAATTGTTAAGTGTCGCTGACATTTTGAGGGACTATAACTATCATTGTTTCCGACTGAAGTGAAATGGAACAGAGCCTTACAAATGCTGCCTCAATTTCCTGTTTAGAGCCGTGCTGTAATGATGTGAAACTCACGCGCAGCAGCTATTTGGCTATTTTGTTTCTCTTCAAACCCACGAAACTATGAAAATATGTGTACCGTTGCTCTAATTACTAATTTACTTTCATTTGAAACAGTTTGTAGGATTTGGATACGAGACAAACACTGTATCGCTATTTTCCACAGGAAGGTTGGTGATAGACTGCCAGACAGAACAATGCCACAAATAACAGTCTCGAGTTACCTAAATGTTGAATAATAAAGGTGTTATAGAGCTGGAATATACTTTTATTTCACTCAGCGTTTTCGCAGCATACAGAAGTGCTTTAGGGGCGAGGGACCTCCTTACTGCCATACGTGTTGATTTTAGTAAGACTTGCTTTCCTTGCTGTCTGATGTTAGCTGGGTCAAGGGGATTGGTGATTGGTGGATTTCCTTTTCCAGGGTTTCAGATTTCTTTCTTTTTTTTCTTTTTTGTCTACATGAATGACCTGACTTATGAATGAATCCTCAGCTCGGTGTTTTAGCCAATCGGATCAGAGAAAGTCTTAAAGCCTAGCAACCATGGGTGGAGCTTTAAAGGCGCAGACCAATCAGGGGTTGAGACCCCAAGAGGGTTTCCTACTAGATTTTCCAGTTGTTTTTCATTCACAAAAAGGACGGAGAAAGTCGGGGGGAAACTTTCATTCATAAAAACGTGCCCTGGCATGAATGTCATGGGTTGTTTTTCCCCGCCCTTAAATTAACAACAGACGGATCTAGGGCATAAAAATGTGGTGATTCTGGAGTTCTCTTGTTGGGGCAAGTCACGATTACAAAACATGTTTATTTTTATTGTATCTGACGGTTCGCAGAAATAAACAACATTACACGAGGGTCAAAGACAAGCTGGCAAAATATGAAGTTGACAGACTGCGTGCAACTCTCCAGCTACAGTAGTTTTGTGTGCGCACTGCGCACGCACACACGCTTGAAGTCTGGTTTCTCCCTTTCACATAGGTGAGAGATTGCTGTGACGTTCTCTCATTTAGAGTCGGATCTGACGGACATTTTAGGTGATTTAAACAGACGCAGCCTAGTTTCAGTGGATGGCCATTTGGGCAACTGTTCAATCATGTCCGAACACGTTCCCATGATGAAAAATCCACATATAAATGGAAAACAATAGGGGTGCAGTGTGTACTGTTCCAAAATTAGCTAATGTCTCTGCGTTTCAAGACAGGCTGGCGTAGACTGTTTCCAGTCACGGTGAATGGCGGATGGGAGTTCACTTCTTGGTTATTTTGGAGGGATTGTTATGCCAAAATATACGATCAAAGGGATTCGCGCAACCTTGTTTTGCTTGCGCGTAAACACTAAAACGTGAGCAATATATCAGAGCACCCTCTCGCGTGTGTAGCCTACAGTTCATTCCTATTTCCTCATTTAAGGCCCTACATTCACGTATAGCCTATCGTGCCGTTTAGAAAAATAAAGCAGCATAATGAGATAGTATCTCCAGAGTCGTTCCAGGTTGTAACACATATTTTGACTCGATGGGAGGTCACATGCCGCCCCTGTTCCCTGTTGAGATTGTAATTAGTGTGTCTCCTCCCCGTCCCAGTGCCAAGCCATATGTACCCTCAACAAGGACAGAGATGTGCCAGGGCAGGGCAGGCCAGCCGAAATCACCAAAGCACATAACAGCTTGTTTTGCATCTGACAACTGTTCAGGGGGGCTTGTATGACATGCAGCGCACTTGTACAGATAGGCCTATAGGCACACATTTTCAAACTGATTGTGCACCATATTACAGTAGGCTATAACATCACTGTGAGTCTGCCACATATTGTCTTATTTTATAGGCCTATTGCCTACATTTATAATGAGAGTCTGTTGAGGGGCCCTAGTATTTGACATGCAACACACACTTGTACAGTACGTAGGCTAGGCCTACTCATTTGCAAATTCACTCTTACGTTAAGATACTCCTTATTGTAATAACAACACTGTGAGTGTGTCACAGTGTTGTAGCTTGATAATGCGCACCATTCTCCCAATGCAGTGGTATAATGGTCATTGTGAACACATTCTTCTAAACTACTAAACCAATCCTTTAGTAATAAATCACGACTTAGTCATTTCCATTCTGTTAACACCATATTTATAACCGGGCCGTGCGTAAAGCGTTTAAATAATAGTATATACATTTATAGTCTATATATTTAGAGTCTATATTGAGAGTGGCGATACACTAGATAGGCTGGGTGAATTTCCAGACGTGAACTTTCACCTCCCAGCAGCAGTCAAGGCTGCCGTGGAAGACCACAGGGCCCCACCTGCATGCTATAAACTTCTGAAAAATCCTCTCCGTGCGTGCGTGTGTGTGTGTGTGTGTGTGTGTGTGTGTGTGTGTGTGTGTGTGTGTGTGTGTGTGTGTGTGTGTGTGTGTGTGTGTGTGTGTGTGTGTGTGTGTGTGTGTGTGTGTGTGTGTATTCTGTGAACAAAGAGAAAGAGACAGTAAGGCAAGGCAAGCTTATTTCTATTGAACATTTAATACACAGGTGCAGTTCAATGTGCGTCACACAAAATGAGAGCAGAAAGAAATAAAGAAAAGAAAACAAGAAATAGAGGAAGACAACATTCAATAACTAGACGTACACTCAGAGAGTGCAGACCTCTGCCAAGGAAGCTGTTTGATAGAATATTTGACTGTGTGATCCGGTTCACCACCAAAATGTGTTCCTCCACTTGTACTCCACACAATTTCATCCAAATCTGTTGATGACTTTTTGAATTATCCGACTGACAAACAAACAAACCAATGTGACCGAAAACATAACCTCCTTGGCGGAGGTAATTAGAATCAAAGAAAATAGTAGTCAGCTTCTCTTAACTCAAGTAAATTCTTTGTAATAAAAACGATACAGGTATGGACTACACACTTCATTCCCCACAAATGTCCAGCGAATGGCTATGTAGATCTCTATTATACATCAACATAATAAGATATGATACTTTTCAATATTAAATTAAAATAAATTAAATAAATTCAGGCCCATGTACAGTAATGAGTAAAAAGACCATTGAACTGGCAATAAAAATATAGGCCTAAAAGTAAAATATAGTCATTACATAATTACTTACATTTAATTCCTTAAAAGTGTATTATACTTTGACTATTTAGTAGAAGTAGAGATTAATTTGTATTTAAATTAGAATTTACCAGAGGTGTGATGGTGTTGTGTAATCTTTTTCATAATGAGCAAACCTACACTCCACCCTACCCCACCCATGTTTCTAAACTGGAAGGTGAAAATAGACACCGTGATTGCCTGCATTCCTAAAACCACTCACGTGACTTCACAGAAATTCTCTGTGCCATTAATAAAAGTCTATATTTATCAATCCTGTTTACAGACAAAAAAAACTTTTTATAAATGTTGGTGTACAGGGAATACACAGCAACAAACAACCAGCCTCCGCCCTTCTGGTGTGTAGCCCTCGAGGTCCTTGTAGTGACAGTTGTTCACACTGTGAAGGGGGCAGAGGGGAGGGTGTGTGTGTGTGTGTGTGTGTGTGTGTGTGTGTGTGTGTGTGTGTGTGTGTGTGTGTGTGTGTGTGTGTGTGTGTGTGTGTGTGTGTGTGTGTGTGTGTGATAGAGAGAGAGAGAGAGAGAGAGAGAGAGAGAGAGTGTGTGTGTGTGCATACGCGTGTGTGCGTGCGTGAGTGGGACTGTGCATGTTCCTGTGGGTGTGTGCACGTCTGTGTATGTGTGTGTGTGTGTGTGTGTGTGTGTGTGTGTGTGTGTGTGTGTGTGCCTTTCTGGCATTCTAAACAAACAGGACGTTCAGCACTTCCTCCGTACTCACAGGGCTGGTCTGCTCCTCTGTCTGCTCTGTGGGCTCTCTAAGATGCTACTGCTGCCACTGCTACTACAGAGCTGGATAGGCTGACCATGTCTTTGTTTACACTGGGCCAAGTGTGTGTGCGTGCGTGTGGATGTGTGTTAGTCTCTACAAGTGTAGTGCATATAAATCTATGTGTATTTTTGTGTATTTGTGTGTGTGTGTGTGTGTGTGTGTGTGTGTGTGTGTGTGTGTGTGTGTGTGTGTGTGTGTGTGTGTGTGTGTGTGTGTGTGTGTGTGTGTGTGTGTCTGTGTGTGTCTGTGTGTGTGTGTCTGTCTGTGTGTCTATGTGTTTCTGTCTGTCTGTGTGTGTCTCTGTGTCTGTGTGTATGTTTCTGAGTGTGTGTACAAATATGTGTGTATGTCTGTGTGTGTGTGTGTGTGTGTGTGTGTGTGTGTGTGTGTGTGTGTGTGTGTGTGTGTGTGTGTGTGTGTGTGTGTGTGTGTGTGTGTGTGTGTGTGTGTGTGTGTCCGAGACGAGTGTGTGTTGGAGCTAGGCAGGGCTGACCCCATCCTTGTTTACAGTAGGGCCGGGGTTGTGAGGAAGGGCAGCACAGCTCTCTGGCTGGCGTGCTGTACCATGTGAACTGGAAGCCGATCTCCAGTGAAAACAGAAACGGCCATCGTGTGAAAGTTGTGTGAGCAGACACAAAGCCAGCCGTGTAACCGCCGCATGGGGCGGGGTGTACACACTACACATGCACGCACACACTCACACTCACACTGGCAAACACACACACACACACACACACACACACACACACACACACACACACACACACACACACACACACACACACACACACACACACACACACACACACACACACAATCTATTTTTATAGTCGTTCCCTTCCTTGTGTCTTCCAATGTACTTCAGATGAATACAGATGCTAACTAGAAATGTACTCAGAAAGTGCAGACCTCCGCCAAGGAAGCTGTTTGATAGAACATTGGACTACGTCACACCTATTTCTATTTTAAGTCTTTTCTGCCTTCTTTTTGTGGAGTTAGAAACAGTGTCAAAATTCGCCCTGTCCCGCAATTCAATTTGCGGTCACTAGTTAATTTGTGTCTGGAGTTCTAGGCTAGCAATGGTGAAGAATCTTAAAACAATTCCTGGTTCCAGTTCGTGATCTGTATCACCAACAAAACTACACAAAGTTTCATCCAAATCCGTTTTTAGTTAGTTTAATTAGTTTTTGAGTTATCCTGCTGACAAACCAACAGACAAACAGACTGTGTCCATGCCTGCTTTGCTTAATCTGATATTCTCCTTGAGATCAGCTGCCAAATTTCGATCTACGTAAGGAAACATGAAATCATGTCAATGCATATATACGCCGTTTTTCGAGTCTATGGTTAGGGATGGTTTTGGTCAGGGCATGATTTTGCCTTTTTCCTAACTTGTTTCGCTGTTGTTGGCAAACGTAAACCTGCAGAAATGTTGTTTTGCTGACAGGTTAACATTGGTCAGGGCACAGCTTAGCAGTTTGTCATTTAGCAACAGAAATTTGTCGTGACCTTACAGAACCTTGCACAAGGCTGGTCATGTGGCGTTGATTAACAACAAAAGGTGTTGGACCAATACGCAGAATGAACCAGCATGTCTGTTAATTAATTGTTTATTTGACCAACGATGGAAAACGACGATTCTGACCAATAGTCGGTGCCTTTTCAACGTCCCTCTGCTATCTGGAAACGCACCTTTTTATGATGCCAGTCTGACTCCAGTGAATGCTGAGGCTGTGATGGCCAGACCAACACTGGCAGAGATTCAGGCTAGTGACAGGCAGGCTAATATCCTCTACCCGAGTGTTTCTCATGGGGGGCTCTGGAGGTGCTCAATTGCATATTGGGGGGCATTAGTCTATTTCATTTTTAATACTAAGTGGGGCGTTTCCAGGCTTAGGATGATACCAAGGGGGTGTTTGTGTAACAGAGGCGTGGAACATTAGTAAAAAAAACCTCCCTCCTGAAGCCTCAATACAGTGCGGTAGCGTTGGGCTATCGGACCAGCCCTTTAGCTCAGCGCGCTCCCACTGCCGAACCAATGTAGTTGACGAGGTGGTAGGTTCATTCCCAGAGGGGGACGAACTGTGCAGGAACACCGTCACAGTGGTGCTGTTGACCCAGGATGGGAGTGAGGTTTAGGAGGGAGAGTGTAATGGAGTCCAACTAGCAGAGTTCGGCGTGGAACGTTAGTAAAAAACCTCCCTCCCGAAGCCTCAATGCAGTGCGATAGCATTGGGCTATCGGACCGGCCCTTTAGCTCAGCACGCTCATACTCTGACTCCCATTTCCGAACCAATGTAGTTGACGAGGTGATGTGTTGATAAACACTGCCTTACCCCATCCCCTCCTGTCACATTCCATCCTATTACATTACATAATTATTACATTACATTGCATTTGACAGACGTTTCATAACCAAAGCGACTTACAATTGAGGACATAATCATAGCCAGCATCACTAGCAGGTACAAAGTGCACAGAAAATATACAGAGCAACAAGTGCAGATGCAAAGAAGGGTTCGTTTTTTTCTTCTTCAGTAAAGCAGGGCCTAGGGTACACACACACACATCATGCCATAGAGTCTAGCACGGGACTGGGGCAGCTCAAGCATTAGTGCAGTAGATAGTCACGAAAGAGAAGAGTCTTTACTTGCTTCTTGAAGGCTGAAAGAGATGTGCTTAGTCTTGGTGCCTCTGGCAGACCGTTCCACCACTGGGAACAATGTCGGAGAACAGTCTTGACTGGGAGTACCTAATGCGAGCAGGTGGCAGAGCCAGATTGTGCTGTAGGAGCGCAGTTCTCTTCCAGCAACATAAGGTTAAGTCCTTCAGGTAAACTGGGGCCGTTCCTGCGATGGTTTTGTAGGCAAGGTTCAAGGCCTTATGCTTGATCTGGATGGCAATCGATAGCCAGTGCAGCTCAATGAATACATTGTAGAGGAGTAACATGCTTCCTTTTGCATTGATTGAATACCAAACGTGCCGCCGCCTTCTGGACCATCTGCAGTTTAGCGCACAAGCAGATAGACCTGCCAGGAGGGAGTTGCAGTAGTCAACGCAGGACATGACCGTGGTGGCCTGAACCAGTCGTTGTGTAGAATATTGCATTAACCCATTTTAGTTAATATGTTGATTGACCTTTTCTGGAGCGACATGTATGTTTTATTCAGGCTCTTGAGATTTTACCTTATTTTAATAAAGATTTGGGTATATTACAGCTGAATGAACACATTCTAATGCAATATGAGGGTCTTAGGGTTGAAATGCAACTCATTTCATGTTTATGTGCATCAGAGGCTGAGATATTCACATTTTTATAAGCTGAGGATAACTGTCCCAACAAGGGCTTAGGCAATCAGCTGGCATTTCCCTGTCCTCTCCTGTCCCCTATCCCCATCTGGTCTCTTGCTGTCCCATCTTCTCCTGTGCCCTCTCGTCCCATGCCGTGATGTCCTATCCTCCTCTGTCCCTTCCTGCCCAATACCCCCTAAGCCAATGTGTCCCCTCCTGACCTCTCCTATCCTGTATTGCGCTGTCCCATGCCCTCCCTTTGTGCCTGCTACTGTCCCTTCCCATTCCTCCTGTCCCATACCATCCTGTCGCCTCCCGTCCCTTTTTGCCAGGGGGCAAACACTATTCCAACGTACCGTTTTTCCGACATCAGACATGCCGTAGGGTTAGGGTTAAGGGTTAGGGTTAAGGTAACGGCATGCACTCTCCCTAAACTGATAAAAACTGAGCAACGAAGCACAAACCACAGAAATGTCATATCTCGGTGTGTCGGTATTCCGACAATAGACATCAATGTCGGCATAGCGGCATGTCGGAATAGCGCTACACTGAAACAAATTATTTGTTGGCGGAACATAAAAAAATTATGGAAAGTATTTCCATCCAATTTGATTATGCTACCTTAGCAAGAAATGTTTTTGTTGAGTCACATTAAGGTCAATATGTTGGATCAACATAACATGTAAGTGTAACTGTGACCTAAGTACTAGGGGTACAGCCAACATAACTTTTAAAGGTTATTTCAACCTTAATAGAAAGGGTTAATCCATCATAACTTTTACATGTTGCTCCAACATATTTGGTTTAGGTCTGGATGAACCAACTTCATGGGGTAGTTACAGCAGTATTTACATTGATAGACTCAACAAAGCAACATCTTGCTATGGTAGCATAATCAAATTGGATGGAAATACTTTCCATAATATATTTATGTTCCCACAACAAAATATTGTTTGGATTGTTCAACACATCTAATTAACTGTATTAAGACAATACTTGTCAAGCCACATGAACATCAAACATAATAAAAGTCAATCATAAAATCAATATACCTTAATTAATTAAACATTCATTGTTGTCCTTATCAGTTCAGATCAAGCTAGAAAACACCTCAAGGCACACGCATCTACCAATATGCATGTCAGCCAAGTTCGTCAGTTGTAAGTTGGTTCCAGTTGAGCCTATAAGACCAACTACAATAAAGTTACACGCGATAAAGTTGAAGAATTAGTTGCCTTTATTTTTTCATTGCACATGTAATGATCAAAGCAAGATACAAAATGAGGGTACCTCTTCAAGTGCAAATGAGAAAGATTAATTTCTCAATTTCTCTAAAAACTCTTAAAAAAAGGTACACTGTGCAGGAAACGGTCAAAAAAGGTACTGCAACTATGCTGCTCAATGAAACTGGGCTGCCTATTGCCAAATTTGATCTTTTCATGAAAGTTTGCTAAGTAATAAACAAATAATTTATAGTATGGCCCAAATACAGTCATTTTTGCAGCTAAAAATGGCAATTTCTTGACATTCAAAATGGCCAAGATCCCAGTTTCATGTATGAAAAGTGCAATTTTTCCCAGTCATAATGAATACTAAGAATATGATGGTGGTTAGGGTGCATCAGATGCCCCCTATGAAAAGATATTGCCTTGGCCCTATAGTAAAGATGTTCTACACCCAGTAAAAACACACTGTGTAAAATATTTTGAAATTTGGATGAAGTCTACCGGGGCCACCAGCCCCATGAAAATAGAAAATAATGGTGATAGTCAGAATCTTGGAATAGAAATGGACATTTTGCTGCATAAAGCTACCCAATAAAAACATATTGTCTCAGCTGTGTGATAAAAATGTTCTATGCACAGTAAAATCACTCTGTGTAAAATATGTTGAAATTTAGATGAATTCTACCGGGTCCACCAGACCCATGAAAATACAAAATAATGGTGATGGTGATGGGCAACCTGGATTCCAAAGCTGAAGTCCAGTGCCACATATTCCAAATGACATACCTAGTTTTACCTTTCCAGTTAGGGCAATGGGGCACCTAAGTCACGCCCTTCTACTTCCGATCCATGGGGCTGGAGCTCTCAAAATTTTGAATGAGAGTTAATGGAGCGAGTCAAGCTAAATCCTCATCCCGTTTGGCATGTGCTCCGGATTTCACATATGATGACAGTGAATTTGAAAGGTTTGGATTTGCGTCGTAAGACCACTCATTTTCGACACGCAAGAAACGTTATTTTAGCTTTTGTGCAAAACTATGTTAGAGACTACACGTGCGCCTCGCATATCTGACGTGAACCGAGGCACAGCCAACCCTACCGCTGCACTGCGGCTTAAGTGGCTGCACGTCGGACATGCGACGTCTGTTGTGTAGTCCAAATAATTGTATATTTTTGCACACACACAACTCAAAAATCGCTTGCCAAGTGAAGTCAACAAGCACACCATTGGTTGTTATTAATTCTGAGGCACAGCATATGTATGATCGACGGGGAAATGTGAGGTGGGTCGGAAAATAGCTTTGATCAGTCCATTACAGCCCAGTCAAAAGTTTTTGCGTTGCCAGCCCCATAAGCCGCCCGGAAGGGGTGGAGACTTAGGTGCCCCATTGGACAGGTAAAACCAGGTAATTTGAAATCTGTGGCACTGGATTGTAGCTTTTGAATCTAGGTTTGCCATTGTCTTAAAACAGAGGTGGACAAACCGCGGGACACATTTGCCCCAGCCAATATAATGAACCAGCTGAGCCTAATTACCACTTAAGCCAGGTTGATGAGGTAATTAGTGAAATCACCTGTATTGGGAGCACAAACAGAAGGAATATCTAAGCAGGTTGTGTATTCAGTCGATCCACTTACACAGACTTCAGTCTCAGGACAGACTGATGGTCAAACTGCTATATTTAGGCAAATTTGCTCTTTTGCAACACAATATAAATTCCTTGCTGCCTTGGACCACTAGTATCTACTAGTGCTAGTATCAAGCAAGATATTGCAAAGCTGCATGACTGTTATATTTGTTTATTATATGGTGTGACGTCATCGGTCGAATGCTCCATTCATTTCAACGGGGCTCCCCAACTTTCGCACGTCTGTTATTTTTCGATAACGGACGGGTTGGTCTATAACAGACCGCTGTCAATGGCAACAAGACTTTTCACTGCTAAAGCGACTTTTCAACAAGACTCTAATCAGCTGCTGTGATAGACAACACCTGTTGTCCTGGCTACCTAGCTGTTGCCTAGCGGTGTTCCACAACGGCACTGTTTTGTTTTGCGCAGCAGCAATCTTTTAACATTAAAAACTATAATAGACTTAACATTAAATAGGCCTAAAGAAATGTCCCCGCCATGTGTGAATCATTTAAGTATATCCATATAATAAGTGGGTTAACTTTCGGCGAGTCGGTCGCTTTGTGGAATAGCAGCACTTCAGAGAGAACAAGACCCCTCCGCTCCGCGTCGGGGTCTAAAGATTCTCTCTGTCGTGCTGCTATTCCACGGTAGCGACCTTCTCGCCGAACGTTAACCCTTACGTTTTTCACCTGTGGGCCTACAATTCATGGAGGAACATCTGTACTAAAGCTGTGAATGTTCCTTGGAATGCCTAGGCTACAAGGCAGTCAATACAACTGTATTGAAGAGTGCCATTACTCCACAGCACACAAGTGAACACTGCACACAACAAAATTGCATTTATGCCTCACCCGTGCAAGGGGCAGCCCTCAGTGGCGCCCCATGGGGAGCAGTGCGGTGGGACGGTACCATGCTCAGGGTACCTCAGTCATGGAGGAGGATGGGGAGAGCACTGGTTGATTACTCCCCCCACCAACCTGGCAGGTCGGGAGTCGAACCGACCGGCATAACCGGCAACCTCTGGGATGCAAGTCTGACGCCCTAACCGCTCACCCATGACTGCCCACTTAAGTACAGGTTTTGGGAAGCCACTCTTTCCAACATCACATACAGTTGTATTGTATGTACTCTATTGAACTACTGCAGGGATTTCTTGAAAAAACATAAGTCATTCCAAGGAGCATTCACAGCTTTAGTACAGATGTTCCACCAGGTATTAACAGCTACCTGTACAATCCTAGGCCCACAGGTGAAGCACACAAAAGTCATACAACTTCGCAATCTCTTGCTTGATACTGGCAGTGGGTCAGCTGGTTCATTACGGTATATTGGCTATATTTGGAATATGTGGCACTGGACTTTGGAATCCAGGTTGCCCATCACTATCACCATTGTTTTGTATTTTCATGGGCCTGGTGGACCCAGTAGAATTAATCTAAATTTCAACACATTTTCCACAGAGTGATTTTACTGTGCATAGAATTTTTTTTTATCACACAGCTGAGGCAATATGTTTTTATTGGGTAGCTTTATGCAGCAAAATGTCCATTTCTATTCAGGGCTGGATTGGGCGATAAATAGGGCCCGGGCACTTTCGGATTTAAGGGGGCCCCCTCATTATTAGTGCCGGAGAACTGACTCACCGGTGGGCCCCGCACCTTAATGGGCCCCTATTTTCAGTAATGTAAAAAATAAAACAATGGGGGCCCACGAGGGTGCGGGGCTCACCGGGAAATGCCCGCCATGCCAGATGGCCAGTCCAGCCCTGTTTCTATTCAAGATGTTGACTATCACCATTATTTTCTATTTTCATGGGGCTGGTGGCCCCGGTAGACTTCATCCAAATTTCAAAATATTTTACACAGTGTGTTTTTACTGGGTGTAGAACATTTTTACTATAGGGCCAAGGCCATATCTTTTCATAGGGGGCAACTGATGCACCCTAATGGTGGTGCTAAGTATTCATGAAAAAGGTAACATTAGTGAATGGGTAGCATGAATTCTGGAAATAAACAACTAAGAATCTTACACAGTGTACATTTAAAAGCAGTGCAAAAACTGATGAAACAGACGGTTAGAATGAAACAGAAATTTGAAAGTGTACTTCCATTCTGGAAGGTAACAGAGATTAAGAGCATAAACCAAAACAAACACTGCAATGGCCACAGGTACGTTACCAATGTCGTTGAGGACTCTCTGTCGATCACACGCACACGAAGACAATACGTTTCAGCTGGACCGTCCAGATCAACATCCTGGAAAACAGTAAACAAAACCCATGATTGAAGCCGTAAGCGGTATTTGTGGGTGCAAGTTTGGGGCATTTCTAACACACCCAGAGATGGGAAAAGTAGTATAGTAGTATATTTAGTATAGTTTATGAAAGGTATGAGGAGGATGTTGACTTGTGTGCCCTCACACTGCCTGTTTAGGCAATTGAATGTGAGATCAAACTGATGTTCAATTACCTCTCTTCGTTTTTGGTGTGGCTATGACCCCATTCTGGAGTATGTTTCTCAACAGCATCATTGGTAACTACAGTAAAAACTTTGCTTGCATGCAATTTCCCATTGGCAAAATACCAAGTCGCTAACTAACAACGGTGCTTTTGAGAAACAGGGTCATGATCTTTTCACGAGTGTTGGTGAGAAACTTTACACATACAGCTAAGTATACAGTGTGAAAAATTGTTACAATACATTACATTACACTTAGCTGACGCTTTCATGTATTCAAAGCGACTTACATTTATTACTTTTCAGGGTATTGGTTACAGGCCCTGGCGCAATGTAGGGTTAGGTGCCTTGCCTTAGGCACTTTAGCCATGGATGGAGATGTAGTGACAGGTCAGGGGAGATTCAAACCTGCAACCAATAGATTGAAAAACCAACTCTCTAACCACTAGGCCACGGCTGCCCCACCAGCACAATTATTAGTATTTTGAACATATTGGCCCTTTTAGGCACATTGTCAACCAAAAATTGTATGAGAGAGAAAGATATGTCAAACCCCACCCATCCAATGCAAAAGAGTCTGCTCAAAGTTTGGTCTCCTAAGGGGGAGTTGTCTAAGGTGAAACTATGAGAAAACTATTACCCTACAGCACGATCGTATTCCAGAACTAAAACCTATATTGAGTTTAAGTTTTCTTCTAAGATAACTTCTGCTGCTTCAGTAATGCGGCCTTCGCAATGTGCCACAGCAAGTTCCACACTCTCATGGGTAGATAGAGACCTGCAGAGATCTACAAATCAGAGATGACTGGTGTTGGATTGAACGTGAAATTTGGCAAAGGGTTTGTGATGATGTGAGGGTGCTTTAGCTGGAATTGGGCAGATTCGTGTTTGCAAAGAACACATAACTGAGGCCAAGATGGCACATCAATGCAAGAAGGTTTGGTGTGTCCTCCAGCAGTGTCCAGAACGTGGATGAGATGCCAGGAGACATGTCAGGTAGCACAGGAGGAGCCCACCAGAGCCCAACAAAATGAGCCTCGCAGGCCACTGATGTGTGCGATCTCCCTATGCCACCTAATAACGAAAAAGACAGATCTAGCTGCCGAGTTGTAACATACCACTTTGTCTGGCTCTTCATTCAGGTAGACCGTCAGCTCCTCAGCATGCACTCCCTCTTCACATCAATGTTGTCAGTCTGCGTATGAGGGCCGGTCAATGTATGCCAGGAAACAAACATGCAGGAAAAACATTTTAACCAACAGGAAGAATAAACGCAGTACAGGTACAACCACATTAAACAAAGGACACATCTCATTTATCTAGTAGCGTAGTGTATCGTTGGTACTGGCAGTGAAGTGGTACAGTACGTCACTGTTTGATATGGCATGGTGCAGCTCTGACACTTTTCCATTAGCCCCAAGTACTCGGTACCATTTCAGCACTCAGCCCTGGTTCCAAACGTACTGAAGTGATGCCAAAATGTGACGTCTGACCTTAAAAAGGTACATCGTGCAGGAAATGGTCAAAAAAGGTACTGCAACTACGCTGCTAATTGAAACTGGGTTGCCAAATTTGACCTTTTCATGAAAGCTTACCAAGTAATAAACTAATATTTTCTAGTATGGCCCAAATACAGTCATTTCTGCAGCTAAAAATGACTATTTCTGGAAATTCAAAATGGCGGACCATGGAGAAGATCCCCCTTTTCATGTATGAAAATAGCAATTTTTCCGTCATAATGAATACTTAGAATTTGATGGTGGTGGTAAGTATTCATGAAAAAGGTAACATCAGTGAATGGGTAGCATGAATTCCGGAAATAAACAACTAAAACTCGTACACAGTGTACCTTTAATTCCCCTGATCATTTCATGGGAATCGCAAGCCAGACAGACATGAGAATCAAATAAAAAAATAAAATAATAATAAAACAGAGCAGCAACCACATCAACTGACCTGCAAAAGACTGTTATATCATTGCCTAGGACTGCTGTGTGTAAAGCCAGCTGTAGTTAGAACTGAGGTGAAGACAATGAGTTCAAAACTGGCTGAAGGATTGAAATTAGTGGTAGAAATGCAATATGATCCAAGACACCCTACTTCTCCCCATTACATTAGATCTCGAAATTTTAGCATTACTGTGATGCATGGCAGTGTGCATGTTTTACCTGAGTCATGGGCACCAGGATCCTCTGTATCTTCCTTGCATGAGAAGCACCTTTCTTGCTGAAGACCCGGAGCAGTGTTGTTGAAAGACCATCCAGCTCTGAGAAGAAATTCAACAGCAAACCAACTGTCATGATCCTCTTGAACTTGGCACTTAACTTGAAACAGGGCACAAAACACATACCTACAAAATACTTGTAACTTAAGACTTGTGACAAAGGTTACAAAAAGGCCTGCTGGTCTTACTAAAATGAGGAAATAAACACACAAAAAAATCAACAAATAACTTACCTCGCACATGTTAAAAAGAGCAAGCCATCTGGATTTAAAAACTGCAATCGTGGGGGCATCACAAATTACTTCATGCCTTCAATGAGCAAAGGTCTTGGTCAGTTGAGCTGAGGACCCAAACGTCTTGAATTTCTGTTGTGACCAGAAAGACAGATAAACTAATATAGGTGAAGGAGACAGCTATGCAGAGAAAAATGTAAAATAATTACAACAGATTTTACACACACACACACACACACACACACACACACACACACACACACACACACACACACACACACACACACACACACACACACACACACACACACACACACACACACACACACAGTTTGATTCGTTTATTTGGGAGGACCAATAATTATTGAGAAAACAATGCAGCGCCCCAAACAATGTTAAAGAAGCAATAATGTGTCTTTTACATAAATACCAAAATTATAAGGCTTAGTGGTCTACAGCATCTTCAAGGATACAAGTGGCATCTCCTTCTCCATATATGCAAACTGCCTATAACTGCAGAAACACACACACACACACACACACACACACACACACACACACACACACACACACACACACACACACACACACACACACACACACACACACACACACACACACACACACACACACACACACAAGCTAATATTCATAGATTAGATACTACACAAGAACTTTCATCACCTTTTTCAGGGGCACCTTGTGAGAGGTAGCTGAGGTGAGGACCCTACAAACATCTTACAGTTATGCAGAGAACAAAAACCCAAATAATAGTAACATATTCTACAAAGAAATTCAGTAAATGATTAATTACAAAAAATAACAAATTAACAGTATTTATATTTGCAACAATATGCATTTCTACCTCACTCAAGGTACAGTATATATTGAATGTAAATGCACTGGAATATCCTAAAGTGATCATTGATACAAAAAACTTGCTATGTCCTTTTTACACAACAAATGTAGAAGATCGAGTTTGAGGGAATGAGGGTGTAGTAAAAAAATTAATATTCCAGGCGACAAGCAACTCAATTGGTAAGCACTGCAGATTTTTAATAACGGTACCGGAGAGATAAAATGTCAGGAAACATACAGAAGTCTCAACATCACATCTCTGACCAGTCACAGACCCTCTCCCCCTATATACAGCTCTGTCCTCCCCAGGAAGTCCTTTGTTCTATGTTTCTTCTCGTAGGACCTGAGGAAGGTGTCAGTAACAAAAGGGGATTTGTTTGACTTCTTCCCGTGAATTCCTAATTTGTCACCTTTCCCCCAGGCCGAATTAACCCCTGATCGTTTGGGAGTCAGGATGTCTGTACCATTATTTGCACCTCATGATCCATTTGTTACAGAGAATGAAATTTCTCACTTCAATTCCCCGCTTTTGTGAGTTCATGCTCACAACACTTTTGAGTACAAAATTTCATCTGCTACAGCGTCATACTCTCAGATCGAAGCGAAACCACTGTTTGTCCGAGCAAAAACCACTGTTCTGCCAATTTTTGTGGAAAAGAGCGGACAGGTTGGGACAAATTCTTCGATAACCCCTTCTGAAAAAGGCGGTTCTGACTGTGTCAGCTGAGAGAGGACCAGTTACAAAGTAATACTACAAATAGGCCTATATCAGGCAACACTTCATACATGCACATTTTCTACCTACTTAACTAACTACATCATCGGGTAATAGTAACAGGGTAATCTCTTTTCATACTTCTGTGTTGTAAAATGGAAATTCATTTGTGTCCTCATAATCAGTCATACTTTTGTTCCTAAAAGTCACATAATTCTTAGGCATAAAACTCTAGGCGCCACAATGTGGAATATTCCCTTCCCAATTAGTTTGCCAACTGATCTTGATAATATGATCACTATCACAGGTACAAGCATAGGTAGTCCTATTCTCAGAAGTTTTTAGCAAAATATCAGCTGCCGTATTACCAAACATATTAGCCAAGTCATCAAATATATCATCTATTCTAGTTAGTGGTGGTGGATTTGGCATGGCATTTCAGATTTCACATTTTTTGTACATACTCCGATATATTGTTGAAATAATTTGGGACTACGAAACAACCTGATGTAGGCTATTTACTACTTTGCATAAACCTCCCTGTTCAGCCAAAAAGATCCAGTCCAAGTCTGTGTGATAAAAGTTCAGTTTAGTTCCTGATTTATTAAGGGTACAGATGCCCCCGTTTAATTTGCAAACGCTTGCCTATTGTATGCTAGACCATTTTATTAATTTCTATAAGGCTTCTACTACCCAGGGTTTCCCACAGCACTTTATTGTTAAGGCGCCCCTTTTGACACGAAGCACCTATCACCTTGACTTGGTCCCCTGAACCGATAGAGATTTCATGTTGTGAATGTAATTTCTTAAGTTACTAAACCAAAAAAATATATTTTTAACACCGGACTACCTTGACCATCCACAAGTCTAGAAACACTGCTCCACCCATAGTGACACTATCCAGTCCACTGTAGCCCCTTGCCCTGACCATGGGTCAGCTAAACCATATCCGATTCATTTGTCCTTCCACCCGGTGTGTATTTTACTTATCTCTGTCTATGTGTCTTTTGGTTATGTTAACTAGAATGCTGACAGTGTTCTTTATCCAATACTCATACTGCTGTAATTATTATTGTAATGTAATATGTTCCTACTGCCTCGGCAGGTCACTTTGTGTATGCATTTGTTCCTTAAACCCAATACATGCCCATAGGTAATGGGAAATTAAAATGTATGCTACTTGCACTGGAATACTGTACCAGAGGAAATATTTTCCTCCCATCCCGAGCTTTGGTTTGGTCTAAAATAATCTTCTGCCTTTAAGGTATAAGTATACATTGACTGTGTCCTAACTTTTTTCTTGAACTGTTGTTTACTGTCTCTATAGTCACATTCAAACAAATTACACTTGACTTTTCTGGCACTTTGATTGTTTCTGTGTCCATTCCTGATATTTCCATCACTTCTCCTGATAATTTCAAACTGTATATACTTTGGACACTTGTTGAAGATCTGGCATTTGCGTTAAGTCGAGATGACCATATGCTCCATGTACTGTTCTCAGCACTGGTTTCCATTTCCTTTTGAATGTCCAATTTTCTTAATTCAACTGAACCATTCTGTTTTTGTTGCTCCTGTAAATCATTCACCATCCATCCATCATGCCCTTCTTTCTCTCTCATCCATGTGGATTGTGTGGATGAAAAATTGCTTGTTTCCATGTCACACTCCTTGCCTATGTGACTCAGATGTAGAGATATATGACCAGAGATTTGAACAGAATTTGCTTGTCCGCTTCTCCTGTCTCTCAGCAACTAGTTGTCCTCAGGCAGTAATTAGTTCTTTGAAGGCCCCCCTTTGAGAATGGAGGCAGAGGTCATTCATCAGAACCGATGCCGCCTGCTCCAGTGATGACTCCACCCTCTGAGCGTTGTAGATGGCTCTGTTTAGCTTGTCCTGTTCCCTCTCTTCTGTTGTCATCTCTGACAGCATTGCTGGTCACATCCTTCCATCCTTCCATCCGTCGTGGAATTTCTTGGAAGCCTGGTCTTGGGTCGCCAGTGGGGGTCTTCATCTGTTAGTACACAAAAACAGCAGTATCAATTCCTCGCAAATAATATTTTTTCTAATACCAATTCTTTGCACATTACTTATGGTCTTTTTATTTTATTTTATTTTACTTATTCTTATTCTTCTTATTGTTATCATTATTTATGTAGCTGCACCATATTTATCACTATCACTTCTAAATCAACATATTCTAAGTCTGTGGTCTGCTTTCTCTAATCTCTTTACTTATTGTCATTTAACACAACATTTATTTCACATTTATTCATTGTTCTAGATAAATTCTCAAGCTCAACAAACCTACAACACAATTTGTAATAATACAGTGTTTTTAACATTTCCCATTTGCTTACCTGTTTCAAATTATACCAACCCATTGTAAATGTTCCAGCAGTTTCAAAGTTTAACTTTTAAATCAGATTTATTTATTTTTCCTCTGTCCCTACTAATGTCTAAGATAAGTAATTCGGTTTAAACATAAAAAAATAGTTTATCTTTTTTTTTTCTTCTTTACAACCCCTTTACATATTTTTTTTTTTCCTTTACAACTCCTTTATAACCCCCCTTTTTACATGGCTGATATATGTGCCATGTAAATTGCTGTCTCTCATCCGATCTGTGGCTTGCCAAGTGGTTTACGGCCTATACCCTCTTGAGCCACTGCATTTACGACACCTCTGGTCATGGACCAAATGGTTACTTTATGCACCTCATGTGTTTTCTTATCTTTCAAGTAATGTTCAAAGCTCTTTTTTTTCCATCTCATACAGTTGGACTCAGTGTAGCAAAGGTATAGAAAGAATTCAGGTGTTATATAGAAAAGCACTTTTATCAAGCAAGTTGGGGTGGGGTGTTTAAAATTAGTTTGGGTTAAAGGATTCAGCATTCCAATGTTAGTCTCGAATTTCAGAAAGAAAATTCATGCAACATGCTTTTAGAAACTGAGTCCAACTGATGACTACCTATCTTTCATATTTTCCTAATATGGCCATTTATTCTCTCACCCTTTTTCACACTCACACTTTCACACTCAGTCACACAAAGTCAGTCATCGTCTTCGTTGTCAGTCAGGTTTCGTTTGGATTTCACCAAACCAAATAATCCCATTCTGCTCTATCCTTGGTTGTGAATGAGCAGATTTTTATCCTTCATTATCTAATACACAATGCATCTACGATCCTATGTTGCCAAGATTGAGTCTGTGTCCTCTACTCACCCCTAGGGTGATAAAGTTGCAACTAAATAGTCCAGGTAAACCAACACAACATCTTTTATCCATTAACATATCCTTTTTCATTGGGCAATTACCGTTTTATATTCATTATCACAATTCTACCGAGTCCAAATTTCTCATCAAGTCACATGAAGATTTGCCATGAAATTCCTAAGGACAGAAACTAGATAACAATATCCTGTATGTTTATGGTGCTTCTCCTAGTCTGAATATTCCTATTCCTGGTATCCTGAAACCAGGCTGTCTTCCCATGTGCACTGAAATTCCCTTCTTTTTGATGCTGAGAGTGTAGTTGTAAACAGTGCCGAAATAAATTCATATTCTATCAGTCTGGGTTAACTGTTCGCAGAACATATATGTAGGACCTAGGCCTATACTCATATTTCTTATAATTGCAAAGTAATTAATTAGTCTCTGTGACTTTAACCATATGCTTAACTATACTTACTGAACCTCATAGTCAAATTGTCTCCAGTTTGATAATTCTGTGCCTTTCCTAAAATGGTGCTGATCAGTACGTTCTGCACTTTCCATAAGACATTCTCTATCCCTGATGTTATTATTCACAAAAATATTTGCTTAAAATTTGGAGGCATGCATAAATAGGGCTATGTGTAGTTTTGGTGGGTTAATCTCCAGTTTCCCTGTCCTATGAATGTCTCTCTTATTGCTCTGAGGTGACACTTTCCCTGCCCTGGGAGAGTTGATCTCCTTGCTTTGAGGTGTCACAGGGGTCGTAAACACCTTTGTGCCTAAATGAAGGCATACAATCTATGTTAAGCTCTATTTCTTAATGAGGGTAATGCTTCTGGCCACCTTAAAATCTTGTGTAGTTGAAAATGCTGTGGTATATTACATATTACTATGCATTGGTAGCCTGCTGTGTGGGCTACTGACCTGTTAACCTCTGATTTGTCTACAGTTTCTCAAAATATGTCCTAAGTTACCACATCTCCAGCACTGAGATTTCTTATGGAATGATGTGTTAGCCTTCCTCATTCCTTTGTGACTACCTGTGTTTTCTCTTAGGCCTGTGTCTTTAGCCTGCCCTCTCTGCTCACTATCTGCTCCTCTTTTCTCACCATTTGCTCCTCTTTGTTCTCTCTGCTCAGTGGTTTGAGGGAACAACACAGTGGGGGATGTCAATATGAATGTTAGAAACTGCTGCTGTAGTGCTGCTATGACCTGGGGCTCAGGCTTAGCACAAAATAGGTGATGCTCTGGGTTTACTACTGGATCTACATGTATATTGTCATTGCTGGATGGGGTAGTAGCTGGAACTATCTGATTATTATTCTCCTGTATATATGACATCACAGTTTTATCTGTCTCACTCTCTGAACTAGCAGTACATGTCTTTTTTCCTTTCTGTCCTCTGGGTTGCCTCCTTCTCCGGTCCCTTTCATCTGCTTCCTTTTCCCATTTTCCAAATATTTCTTGTTCGAATTGGATCTGGTTATTTTCCATTATTGCCCTACATTCTTGTAACCTTCCTATACTTAATGTTCCACTCAAAGGGAATGTTCCCCTTGTCCATCCATGCCACTGACGTATAACACTCTCATCAACACATTCTGCTCCATACTTTCTATACATGTCTTGCAAACATCCTGGAGTATGTATACCCATTGGCAGTTTAACAGATTTACTCTTATTTAATCCCATAGTGAATAATTCTTAATAATTTAATTTCTTATTATCTTAACCTATGCTGAAATACCAGCGCAAAAGCAGCATTTTCAGGCACAACCACCTCTTGCCAACATATAGTATGATTATTATTATTATGATCAATAATTAGGCCCTACAATAACATATGACTTTCATTCACCTTCGTCGTTGTCATACTTTCCGTTTAACCTTTCTTAAGTTGAGTTATTCTTATCCAAATTTTTCCAAAAGACAGAGATCATTAGTCTCCTATATTAAATTACGACAAAAACTATTCAACCAAAATATTTCGGTGAGCACAACAGGAATCACTCAGTGCCCTGAACAACTTTTGCCGAGGAATCACTCGTGCCTCCTTCACACCTTCAGTTAAACTTCCTTACCTCAACTTTTCCTTTACTTTCTTTCACTTTTCAAACCAACCATCCACAAGACATCACAATAGTAGGCCTACTTCACATGCATACAGGTTGAGAGCTCTTTTTTCTTATTCTTAAATTACCGGTATTGGAAAAGATCCTCTTTTCTATTAGGAGAGTTCCTCTCTCATTTCCTTTTCTTTCACTATGAAAAGATCCTCTTTTCAATTAGGAGAGATCCTCTCTCTTTTACTTTCTTTCATTCTTGGAAAAGATCCTCTTTTCCCTGGGAAATCCTTTCCCTTAGGCCTATTTGAGCCAAAAAAGATCCTCTTTTTGGCTTTGTCACGTGACAATTCCTTCTGAAACCCTGCACTTCCGGACAACTTTTGCCAAGTGTTGTGCTCTCTTAGAATATCATAAGCACTTCAACCTAGCCAGTGTATACATACACAATGTCCTAAAGCATGCAACATTTTAGTAAGAATTAAACTCACCCTTTGAGTTGCCTGTGGCCATAAATACTGGGATCTCTGGCAGTATTTAGGCACACAGGATGAAGGCCCTCCAGTCCGGTGAAGTCAGCAATGGGACTCCTCGTTGGCCAAGTCAATTGATGTCCAGCTGAAAGTCTTCCTCCTGAGTGTCTAATTAAGCCTTTATAATCCCATCCTCGTCGCCACCAATGTAGTAAAAAATTAATATTCCAGGCGACAAGCAACTCAATTGGTAAGCACTGCAGATTTTTAATAACGGTACCGGAGAGATAAAATGTCAGGAAACATACAGAAGTCTCAACATCACATCTCTGACCAGTCACAGACCCTCTCCCCCTATATACAGCTCTGTCCTCCCCAGGAAGTCCTTTGTTCTATGTTTCTTCTCGTAGGACCTGAGGAAGGTGTCAGTAACAAAAGGGGATTTGTTTGACTTCTTCCCGTGAATTCCTAATTTGTCACCTTTCCCCCAGGCCGAATTAACCCCTGATCGTTTGGGAGTCAGGATGTCTGTACCATTATTTGCACCTCGTGATCCATTTGTTACCAAGAATGAAATTTCTCACTTCAAGGGACAGAAGGGCGTTTGCATGTATGTTTCACTAGATACTACTGGGATTTACTTTCAACTATTTCAAAGGTCATAGCCAATTAGGCCTACATACATTGGTAAGTGACCCACGACATGAATCAAACCAGCTGCAAACTGCAGCATCTAGTTCTACACACGACGCACCCATTCAAACGCGCACCCATACACAAGCACACACAGCCCCTTCTGTCACGCAGTCTCACGTCTCGTCTTTTTTCAAACCGAAAAGTTCCACCGGCTAATCAACATTTACTGTGGCCGTACACACACAGTCAGACGGAGCAATACCAAAAATCAGCGGTAACTTTACTTCCCCTGTGTCATTGATGTGTGTAGAGCTACTGATGGTGTCTACGACTGTCCTGGATACATTTGAAATCAGACGCACACGGGTCTCGCAACGTCAATGCACAGAACTAATACAACGTTAATGAACCAGCTGTTGTCACCTAGCATAAATTAGCTAGCTGCCCGTTATGGGCTGCCAGGTAGTTTCTTTCGCTATAACTCGCAAAGTAACCGAAAATAATGTCACACATGCAAACATGCATACAGTGCAACATGGGTGACAGCTTCCAAACTCCCAACAATAGTTACAACAAGGAGACTATATCGATAATTAGCCGCTAACCAGTTTGAATTGGTGAGAATTAGCCAGCTAAGCTTACTCTCTTGCTCATAAAACGTATGCCTTGATGCCAAAACTAAGTACACTAACGAAACGGGTGATATAAATGTGATTCTAGGAAAGTCATGGTAAATGCAAACAGCCCTACAGTGGTTTACTTTTTTGACTTACCCGCCTTCAGAGTGTCCGCGGATATGTATAGAGCTAGAAAGTGACGTCACTTCCCCCGATTTCATGGGACCTCAACGGCGTTTTTAGCCGAAAATCGTAGCATGTAATCCAATGGCGGTATTAAAATGGCATTTCGATCCCCTTCGAGTTGTGCTACGAGCTCCACATATGTTGTTTCTGATATTTTTGCTTAATTTTTCGTACAAACCCCCAAATTTTTTAGAAAGCTGTGTTTCTTCACATTTTTCATGGCGACGGCCTCGGAACAAAACATTGATACTTCTGCATGAATAATCTTTATCTATCATCTTAAACAGCATATTTGTAGCCCAGCGCATCTCATGACTGAGATCAGAAGATATTTACTCTCTACCACGTTGTTAGATGGTCAGCTTAGGTCCCGTGAAACGCGGAACTAAGGGGCGGGACTTTCGAGCTCTATTCAATCAAAGAACTCGGAAAGCTCGTTGTTTCCGGCTGCCACACACAATCCGCACACTACTGCCACCATCTGTTCTGGCGTTGTAAAAGCCATTGGTCATCTTATCCAAAGGAATTAGGTTGTGACAACATTACTGGATTTGGGAAGTCGTTGGTTATTGGGCATCATGCTAAAGTTACATAACTGTACTAATACGTACTTTCTAAGTACTATTATATTAGCTTAGCTATAACCGGACTGAGGACACGAGACACTGGAGACAGTCAACCATTTAATTAATGACCTTGATCACATAGATCATAACGTATATACATACAGAACCACACCCACTTCCTGTGGGGTCCTTAACCTATGGTATCTGATGAGGAACACACAGAACCTATTCAACGCTCACGTTACATCTCCCCCCTTTAGTTACTTATCCTCAAATCATTTACATTGAATATCATTCCAACATTACATCTCCCCCCTTTAGTTAATTATCACACAAATCATTTACATTGAATTTCACTCCATGTTTTCTTTTCCATGAACTTTTCATCTGTTTTTTTTTTTTTTTTTTCATGAACTGTTCATTTAAATCAGTCTGTTTACCTAGGGGTTGGGGTAGACTGCCCGGTTCCCCAAGCTGTGCAGGGTTTATTATGCCCTGTGTTCCAAACCACAGCTTTTGTTTTACAGGTTCAGTCTGTTTGGTGGTCGGATGGTCCGGCCCACTCTTGTCTCTGGTTGTGGAACGACCCTGATATGAGATCGGGTTCTCCTCAGGGTGCCTGAGGGCAGGTCAATGTTGTATGACCTGGGTGTCTGAGCTGGACCACTCACCGTACCTGTCTCTTTTGAGTTCTTCACCCAGACCTTTTGTCCTGGCCTGAGTGCTGGTCTTGCCTTTGTGTTGTGTCTTTTGTTGTACCAGGAGGCCTGTTGCTCTTTTACCTCCTGGTCTTTCCTTCTGAAGGCCTGCAGGTCAGGCCACGCCGGTTGAAGTTTCCCCTCGCTGACCGGCAAGGGCGTCCTGATGTTGCGGCCCATCAGCAGCTGTGCCGGGGACGAGCCGTGCGCCAACGGAGTGGCCCTGTAGGCCATGAGCGCCTTGTGGGGATCTTCTCCCTTCTTCAGAAGCGATTTCACCGTCCTCACCGCCCTCTCAGCCTCTCCGTTACTTTGAGGGTAGCGGGGACTGCTGGTTGTGTGTACGAAGTCGTAGTCTCTGGCGAAGGCTGCAAACTCCGCTGCAGAAAATTGGGGGCCGTTGTCACTGACAACGGTCTCTGGGACACCGTGACGGCCAAAGATCGCCTTCAGCTTGCCTGTCACGTGAGCTGTGGTGGTGGAGGTTAGATTTGCCACTTCTATGTAGCGTGAGTAGTAGTCTATGCACAGGAGATACATTGCATTTTCCCACTGAAAAAGATCCACTGCCACACGCTGCCATGGCCTCTCTGGCAGCTGAGTTGTCAGCAGTGGCTCTGGTGCATTGTGGGCCTCCTGTGCGCACGTTTCACAGTTTCCCACCCTCTCCTTGATCTGTTTGGACAGACCTGGCCACCACACTGAGTGCTGCGCTCTGGCCACACACTTTGTCATACCTTGGTGACCCTCATGGATCTTGGCCAGCATTTCCTCCTGCAGTGTGGCTGGGATGACGAGTCTTTCGCCTTTCATCAGCAGTCCGTCTGCCACCAGCAGGTCCTGTTGGTACTGCCAGTACAGCTGCAGTTGTGGTGGAAGTGCCTTTTTGTTCCGGGGCCAACCTGTTTGCACCATACATTTGAGTCTTTTACACACATCATCTGCATCTTGTGCCGCTCTGATCTGCACTAACCTCTGCTCTGATGCTGGCAGGTGCTCCATGATGGTGTTGATGGAGACACACACATCCTCCTCCAGCTGCTTGTCCTCTGGCGTAGGCGGCGCTTGGATGGGTGCCCTGGAGAGCGCGTCCGCTGTGACCAGCTTCTTTCCAGGCACGTGCTCGATCGTGTATGTGAAGCGAAGCAGCCGCAGCCTGAATCTCAGGATGCGGGGTGGTAGGTCATCCAATGCCCTACTGCCCAGCAGGGAAATCAGAGGTTTGTGATCAGTCTGTATTAAAAAGTCCTTCCCTATCAGGTAAGACTGAAAACGCTCGCACGCCCAGGTCAGCGCCAGCGCTTCCTTCTCTATCTGGGCGTATCTACGCTCCGTGTCTGTCATGCTGCGAGATATGAAGGCTACTGGCCTCCACTCTCCAGACTGCTGCTTCTGTGATAATACTCCCCCTAGCCCAAAGGATGAAGCATCTGCTGCTACTATAGTCTCTCGGTGCAGACAGTACTGGGCCAGGACTGTTGGCGAGCTGAGTTCTCTGCGCAGCTCGTCGAATGCTCTCTGCTGTGCACTGCCCCACACCCAGTCTGTGTCGGATTTGAGCAGGTCTCTAAGTGGCTGAGTGAGCTGTGCTATACGTGGGGAGAACTTGCCCACGTAGTTGACCATGCCCACAAACCTTTTGACGTCCGCAGCATCCTTGGGGGTGGGCATCTCTGTGATGGCTTTTATCTTTGCTGGATCTGCTTGTATGCCCCTCTCGCCGACGATGTGGCCCAGGAACGCCACCTCGCTGACGGCGAACTGGCACTTTTCACTGTTCAGTGTCAGCCCCTGTTCCTGGAGCCGCCCCAACACCCTGTGCAGCCTCTGGTCATGTTGCTCTCGAGTTGACCCGAAGACCAGGATGTCATCAGCATGGCATACAGTCCCTTCTAGCCCTGTCAGCATCTGTGTCAGCCGTTTTTGGAAGTGCTCAGGTGCTGACGATATGCCGAATGGCAGTCTCTTGTAGCAGTATCGCCCGAATGGCGTGATGAATGTAGTGAGTGGGACTGATTGTGGATGTAGGGGTACCTGCCAGAATCCAGCTGTAGCATCCAGCTTCGAAAACACCGTGGCCCCAGCCAGCTTGGCCAGGGTCTCGTCGACAGCTGGCAGGATGTGTCTCTCTCTGCAGATGTACTCGTTCAGGCGAGTCATGTCGGAGCAGATCCTGATTTTCCCGTTGGGCTTCGGAGCCACGACCATGCCCGCACACCAATCTGTAGGCTCCTCTATGGGCACGATCACACCCATTTTCTCCATTCTCTGGAGCTCCTCCTTGACCTTGTCGTGCAGTGGCAGAGGTACACGACGTGGTAGCGACAGTGCAAAGGGCTTAACGTTGTCCTTTAATTTGATTTTGTACTCTCCTGTGAGGCAGCCCAGTCCTGTGAAGACCTCGGAGTACTGTTTCTTCATGTCATTCTCAGACTCAACTACACTGTCCACTACATGAATCAATTTCAGGTCTGAAATGGCTGGCAGACCCAGCAGTGGTGTTGCTAGCTTTTGCACCACATAGACAGGCTGTACTGTTGTCCTGTCTTTGTATGTCATTACTGCATTAAACTGACCTCTGACCTGAAGTGGTTCGTTGCTGGGTCCACACAGTGGTATGGATGCTTTGGTGAGTGGGCCATGCAGTCTCTCGGAGTAGGCAGCGCTTGGGATGACGGTTGCGTCCGCACCTGTATCCAGCTTGAAGGTAAGTGCCTGTCCATTCACTTTCAGTGTTTTCGTCCATGCAGGTTTCCTCCCTGTGGACACTGCACCCAGGAAAAGTGTCCCCTCTTCCTCTGCCTCCAGCACTGCACCGACTCTGCCCGACTTGCAAACGGCTGCAAAATGCCCCCTCTTCCTACATTTCCTGCACTCAGCATCTCGTGCAGCGCAGTTGTTCAGGGAGTGTGGCGGCCCTTTTCCACACCGCCCACAGCTTTTCTGTCCTTTTTGAAAGTCCTTTTGTCCCTTTCCATTGGACATTTTCCCTGTCTGATTGTCTCTGAATGTCTTTTTCTTAAATTTCAGCAAGTCCACATTCGCCTCTCTTTGTTCGCTAGCCATAGCCTCCCGCACCACTGGCTGCTGCTTTTTAATTTCTTCGTGTTGGCGAATTGCTGTGATTGCCTTTTCCAACGTTAATTCATTGTCCCGTTGTAACTTTTCGGAAAGTCCGTTGTGTTTTATGCCAACGACTAATCTGTCTCTGATCATTTCGTCTTGCAGAGGGCCATATTGGCAGTGCTCAGACAGTTTATAAACTGCCGCGATGAAGGCTTCAGCGGTTTCGCCTGCCTCCTGGCTACGCCTGTTAAAGCGCGCCCTTTCATAAATGACGTTGTACTTGCAAATGAAATATTTGTCAAAAGCTGCCCTCACTGACTGATACTTGTTAACGCTCTCGTTCTGCTCTGCATCAAAGACGAGGGTTGACAGAATATCGTCTGCCTTATCTCCCATGGCATAAACTAAGGCATTCACCTGGTACTGTTCATCTTTCTTGTCAAGTCCCGCCGCCACGCGGAATCTTTCGAAACGACGAATCCAGTTCGGCCATGTGGAAAAATCCGAGAAATCAAAGTTGTCCGGTGGGGTTACCGGGAAAAGCGATTCCATCCTTATTTCGCTGTGTTCCGACACGCACTTCTGACACCATGTACTAATACGTACTTTCTAAGTACTATTATATTAGCTTAGCTATAACCGGACTGAGGACACGAGACACTGGAGACAGTCAACCATTTAATTAATGACCTTGATCACATAGATCCTAACGTATATACATACAGAACCACACCCACTTCCTGTGGGGTCCTTAACCTATGGTATCTGATGAGGAACACACAGAACCTATTCAACGCTCACGTTACAATAACTTCATTATGCCCAATCACAAAACATAATTATTCATGGTAGAAGTGACATGTTTCCCTTTGATTAATTTAACATACACAACATATGGCTTTTTTCAGTGTATGTAACCCTTTTTGCCCACTCTCTGTCCTCTCCTTTCTCCTACCTTCCTCCTGTCTGATGCCCCCTGTCCTGTCCTGTCCTGTCCTGTCCTGTCCTGTCCTGTCCTGTCCTGTCCTGTCCTGTCCTGTCCTGTCCTGTCCTGTCCTGTCCTGTCCTGTCCTGTCCTGTCCTGTTCTGTCCTCCTGTTCCGTCCTCTCCCCTCCCCTCCCCTCTGCAACCATGTCCTCTGCCATCCCCCTCCCCCTACTGTACCATGCCCTCCTCTCTTGTCCTTTTTAGTCTGATTATGGATTATGGGTTATTAAAAAATATTGACTTCAAAATTTAGAATTTGCCCTATCCCCTAATTCTGGTTTTACATTTAACCCTCCTGTTATCCTCAGATTTAGGTTACATCCCTGATCCTTGGGGTCATTTTGACCCCAGCCACTTAAATGTCTACAAAATCAGTAGAAGCAAAAACTTTTGCACCGGTTTATGCCTCAGATATTTACTGTTGCTCTGTTGGGGACATAAAAAAGCCCTTTAGATAAGTCCTAACACCCCCACACACAGCTCACACACCACAAACACTAATCCATGACTAGGCGAAAATGTGCAACAGCTGCCCAAAAGTTGCCTAGAATTAGTTTTGGCCCTTGTCCACATCATAAGTTACATATTGTTAGTTATTAGAGCCCTAAATAAAGCAAAATGTTCTGTTCTAATTAACTTATGTTCATGTATTTGACATAATCAAGACTGATTGGAACATGTATTAGCAAAATATGGACGTTCCATTTATGTTTAATACACTTAAAATAATTTGGGGTCAAATTGACCCCAAGGAACACAGATGTAACCAAAATGTGTACAGCACTTAGGGAAAACATTTTTGTGGAAATTTTACTTTTTTCACATTGACCCCATATATTTAGGAAAAGTCATAAAAGATGAAGCCAAAGAATTATGTACTTCATGTATTTTTCAGACTTTAAACATTGAATGGGGTCAAATAGACCCCAAGGATAACAGGAGGGTTAAGTGCACTACACATTCAGTACTCTACAAAAGTTTTTATGCAGAAATGGACATTTGGGCCCAAAGAATTGCACTAAATATTAACTGCACCACATCATT
>NC_085873.1:8077076-8079576 GCF_034702125.1 Engraulis encrasicolus
GAAGTGAAAGAAAATGTGGTGGGCGTATTTCTCAGTGTGTATGTGAGTGTATAGTGTGTTCGTGTGTGTGTGTGTGCGTGCGTGCGTGCGCGCGTGCGTGCATGTGTGTGTGTGTGTGTGTGTGTGTGCGTGCGTGCGTGTGCGTGGAAGTGTGAGTGTGGTTTAGGCTTGGTTAGGTTTCTTTACTAGTCTCTAGTACACTTTGTGTGTGAGTGTGTAGTGGGTGTGTGTGTGTGTGCGTGAGTGTGCGCGCACACACATGTTACATGGAAATCTGACAATGCATTAAGAGATGTGAAACAACTCACACATAACTTGGCTCTCACTAAATTCACACTACGACTGAGTCATTAATCCTTCTGTTATCAGTTCAGTTGACGGATGTATGCGTGGGAAAATATTTCAGTATTAAACTGCAGCCACCGTTAAAGCAATAGAACACTAAGTAGGCTAGAATGCATCTGTCAGTCATCCTACACACAACATAGAGATACCCTTCTATTCTCAATGATACTAACATAGCTATGGTATAGATTCTAGACTATAGAAGGCGTCAAAGCAAATTCGGGGGCATCTGTCATCCCTTTTCTTGTTGAAACCTAACTTAAAGGGAGAACATGTAATATATTCAGTTTACTCACAGAATGTATGCCGCCCATTCACTTATTATTTCTTTTTCACAAGTAATTTCCACCACCATCAATTTTCCATGTATTTTCCATGTCAGGCATTTTGAATTTCGAGAATATCTTGAGCTGCAAAACTTATGGTAATTTGGTCATACTAGTAAATATAAATTTATTACTTAGTAAATATTCATGAAAAGATCAAATTTGGGCATGGGCAGCACAGTTGCAGTGCCTACTCTGGCCACAATCCTGCATAATCTACCCTTAACTTAGCAGTCTTAACTTAACTTAACTTAACTTAACTTAACTTAACTTAACTTAACTTAACTTAACTTAACTTAACTTAACTTAGCTGCTAACTAACAGATGGGCTTATTACCATTAGGACGATAAAAGTAGGATAGAATACAATGATCAAACATCACACTGCAGTGATAAACGATAATAATGTGATTCCCAAGTCAGATACACGCCTCGTGCCATAAACGTCACCATTAAAAGAATTATTGGGAGCATATTACTGGCGTGACAGACGTTATGTTCTTTATTGCTAATAATAAAACGAGACATTTGTACTGTGTGAGCCGGGAAGGGACAAACAGTACGGTTCGCTGCCTGCCTGCGTGGCCTGTCACATATACAGAGAGAAATAACAGATGTCTTCATGCTTTAGCCCATTTTGTTTGAGGTATTTTCATGCATGGCCAGCTCCACAGGCGCTCCATTTTGTGCTGTTTTGTTAAGAGATTATTCCTCATTTTCTTGGATTGCGTCTTTGTAATTAGTCCGAATCCTTTATAAACGAAGCTCAGTAAACATTCCCTCGCTGCAAACCAAAAATATGACCGGGGGGACAAATAGATCTGTTGTCCCGGGCCCAGTGAGTGTAGGGGTCCTAGAGCTGGGTCCTCATTACATTGTATGCAGGGCTCTTAATTAATCTTTTTTTTCATCTGTTTCATTATCTTACTAGCCAAACACACAGTCCATAATTGATCAAAGTGGCTAGTAACTTTTCTTTTTCTACTAGCCAAGCTGAATTTTTAGAGCTCTGATTGAAGGGGGGATTCAGATGACTTTGTCCTGGGCCAGGCTGAAGTTGTCAGCAGCCCTGCTCAGCACCAACCCCATCCCCCGCCTTTCCGGACGATGCTGCATCGTTTGTCGTTTCGTTCCCGCCCGGCCGAGCCAGTTCTCTCCATTTGGGATTCCAAACAAACGAGGCTGTGTGTTTAGTTTTGGATTTATCCGGTTATGTGTTACCTGATAACACAAGGTCACTCCACTTGACCGCAGATGTACAACATCATGCCCTCGCTGCAGTGAAAAGACACACACACACACGCACACGCACACGCACGCGCACGCACACACACACACACACACACACACACACACACATGCACACACACACACACACACACACACACACACACACACACACACACACACACACGAATGCACATTCAGACATAAACAGACATACACACACACATTCTCTCTCTCTCTGAACCCCCCCGCTTTCCCTCACTCACTTTTATTTACTTTGAGACATTCTTTCATGATTCAGATTTTTAATATTTTTTTTCCTACAAATGTCACAGAAACATTTCCCCATTTCCTGGCTCTTATTTTGTTGTGAGCTGTAAAGCTCTCACGCATTCCATATCAGAGCTGATAGTTTCAGCACAGCTCATAAATCAAAGCGAAATCACATCATATCTGGCAAAGTGTGTGTACACAATGATTCAAACATTACAGGCAGTCATGATAACGTAGCCAGTACATATTATTGTTATTATATGGGCATCTAAGCAGTAACAGAAATATTCTCGCCTGAGAAGTCATGATGGGAAAAAAAACTGTGATAT
>NC_085873.1:8084576-8089576 GCF_034702125.1 Engraulis encrasicolus
GGATATGCATAGAGAGAGAGAGAGAGAGAGAGAGAGAGAGAGAGAGAGAGAGAGAGAGAGAGAGAGAGAGAGAATGATAGTCTGTGTGTGTGTGCATGTGCTATCCCCATCAGGTTCAATTTCGATACTTCGAGGAACACTCGCTGCTCATGTTTTCACACCTCTAAGAAACGGCACTCTATTCTCCCCCGTACCTAATCTGACCTCCTCAGACCATCTTCTTCCTTTCTACCTCTCTCCTTTATCTCTTTCCTCCATCCATCCATCTATCCATCCACTTCTCCTCCCTCCCACCTCCCAAAAACCAGACATTGCCTGAAAACCCAAAACAGACACCCTGCTCCCTTACTCAATCAGCTTCCATCCCTCACTCCTTCCAAAAGCTTCTCCTCTTACTATCCACCTATCTTTTCTCCTGCATCTTCCACCTCTCTCCTTTCCTGTATTGTTCTCCTGCTACTCTGTCAGCCCTCACACCCCCCAACATCCAAGCAAGCCCGAACAACCCAGACCCTACCCTCCACCCTTCACCGAACAATGTTAGGCCTACATGCACACTGCAAGCATGGGGCGTAGGCGAGACGTGTCCGAATGTATCCGTGCTCAGTCCGAAATGGTTAGAAAACATGAAAATAGATGATTACTTGCACACCACTGTGTCAGCACGGTGAATGGACGGGCCCGCAAACTGAAGTCCGAACAAGTGCACAGTTTCCCATTGGGATGTATGGGCTGAGAAGGCTGGGACGTGGATCAACTGCGCATGCAGACCGTCCGGTGTGGAAAAGGACAACTGAAGAGCCTGTGAACCTCTTGCGCTCGCACTGCGCCTGTCCCTGTCCCCACACACGCAAACCTTGCATGTGAATGTACCGTAAGCTTCCTACCCCCTCTCTGTCTCTTCATCTCCTCCTATGTGCTGCCTACATATGAACGGTTTTCTTGCAAAATGACATGAGCACATTTTTTTTTAACTTTTGCATTGTATTATTGGTAATGACTCTTCAGACGTCCTAACATCTATGTTTGAATTCTTGCCATTCAAATATTTTGAGAGCACACTTTCTAAGCTCATATAAAATGCATTTTGCAATGCAAAAATGTCAAATGTCAATTCCCAAAATGTTCAGAAATGGATATAAGGACTTTTGCAACAAAGCTCTTCTCTCCTCCGCCGTCCTACGTCTCACCCTTGTATTCTCCCCTCATCTCCCCTATTATCCGTTCTCCTCTCCTCTCCTCTCCTCTCCTCTCCTCTCCTCTCCTCTGTTCTCCTCTGTTTCCCTCTCCTCTCCTCTCCTCTCCTCTCCTCTCCTCTCCTCTCCTCTCCTCTCCTCTCCTCTCCTCTCTCCTATTATCTATTCTCCTCTCCTCCCCTCCTGCTTCTCTTTGTCAGCTCTCACAGTGTAAAGTTACACCTTCCAGAAACTGCACACCACCATCTCACACCCAAGCTCAAACCTTAATCATCAACTGCCCTCCCCCCCTCCCACACTCTCCTCTCCCCTCCTCTCCCACCCATCTCCTCCTCTCCTCTCCTCTCCTCTCCTCTCCTCTCCTCACATCTCCTCTCCTCTAATCTCACCCACCTCTTTCTTTTCCCTCCTCTCCTCTCCTCTCCACTCCTCCCCCCTCCTCTCCTCTCCTCTCCTCTTCTCTTCTCTTCTCTTCTCTTCTCTTCTCTTCTCTTCTCTTCTCTTCTCTTCTCTTCTCTTCTCTTCTCTTCTCTTCTCTTCTCTTCTCTTCTCTTCTCTTCTCTTCTCTTCTCCACCACTCTTCTTGCTACATTATACATTGTAAAGTGTTATTTAATCACTTTGAGAGTAGGACCAACTACAAAAGTGTTACATTTTAATTAACACTGTAATGTATTTTTCCTCAGTCCACGCCTCCCACACGCTTCATCCGTGCCAACACACCCCCTCCTCCTCAAACTCCTCCTCATATTTCTCCCCATCCTACTCCTTTGCCAGCCTCCTCCTCCTGCTTTGCCAACCTTGTCCTCCTCCACTTCTCCTCCCCTTCCTCCCTTTCCTCCTCTCTCTCACCACCTCCTACCCTTCAGTGTTGCTGGTTGGAGAATGTTGAATTATCGTACCGGTAGGAAATTATCGTACACAAACCAAATGGTTGTTTCAAGGCAACTAAATTAATTGAATGATAACTCTGAAAGTATCGCACATCATGTGTTTTGGATTGTACAGATGACAAAATGATGGTACAAATAGAATAACTATCGTATCGTAATAAAGTATTTCTCAATTGGTTTTGCACATTTCTTGTATCTCTCTCGCAATTTTCAAAACACAGTATTCATTCTCAAAACAGCTTTAACAAATGGCAAAGCACCGTGGATGGACGAATACAAACCGAGTCTCTTCCTGAAAATCCTTAGTTTGTCTTTCAAAGCCAAGTTTTGTGTCAATGAACGCGGCAGTGCCAGCAGAATGGTTAGTCATTGTGTCATAGTGACAAGCTAGTCAAATCGATTTGTCATGTTGTCAATTGACTAGTACACTCTTGAGGATGTTTTCTGAAGCGAAATGTTGTTTAGATTGGATGGGAAATGTTGTAAATTCGACTTTATATTACATTGATCAGATAAGATTGTACTAGATATACATTTAGAGTATGACATATTTATTGAAAGGTTTTCTCATTGCAAAATCGAAAAAAATAGCCAACTCTGGTTGAGGTGTCAAAGTGTGCCCTCTACCCCCTTTTTACTTGTCTTGCAGGCCCATGTGAAAAAAATATAGAACTGTAAAGCAAAATAAATTTGAAACAATACACTGATACTGTATAAAGTGCACTTACTGTCTTGTGAAATTCTAGGGAAATATTGTAATTTTGGGTGGAGCGTAATTATAAAGGGCACATGAGGCATAGACTGAATGGAATGCAGTACAGTGCTTATTGTTGTATTGCATGCTTGTTTTCTCTTTCCCTTCTACTGATTAGAGAGAGTCAATATTTACCTGCGAGCAATTTACCAATTCAGATCACATTTATAGACACAAATCCAATTGAAATTATACAGTGCTTAACACATTATGACAGCTTGGTAAATCATTTTGCATGTCAAGACTTATACTATGACCTAGGGCCTAAATGTTTTGGGGGGTGAGATAGTTTCATGCATTCAGTGACAATGCTTTTTGAGTGATATGACAAAAGCAATTGAGAACGTACAGAAAAGCTGAGAATTGTACTCAACCATTTCATGGTGGACGAAAGCATTTGCTTTATGCTGACAACTATGAGAAACTGGTTTTATCATGTGCACAGCTAACACCAGGAAGTCACAATTGAACAAAACATTTTGAGAATTGTTATTCTGTTGTGAGAAATGTGCAAAACCAATTGAGAAATACTGTAATAATAATGATCTGGCAACACTGCCCCCCTTCCTCTTCCCCCCCCCCCCCCCCATCCCACTCTTCCTCCTCTTTCTCTTGCTCTCCCCCCCACTCTTCCCCCTCTTTCTCTTGGTCTTCCACCCCCGCACTACTCCTCTCTTCCTCCTCCTTCTTCTATGCCTACCTCCACCTTTTCCCTCTTCCATCTTCTACCTCCTCATACTCCTTCATCCCTCGTCCTCCTTTTCCTCCTCCTCCTCCTTCACCCCCACCTCCTCCTACAAATCTCCTCCCTCCTCCTGCTCGGTGCCAGAGATACTGTCATCTGTTATCACATGTGCCGTCGGGAAAGGTGTTTCTTTTAACACACACACACACGCATGCACGCACACAGACTCACACACACACACACACACACACTCGCACAGATGCATGCATTGCGCGTGCCCAAAATATACACACACATATAAATGCATGCATTGCTCATGCACAAAAATATACACACACATACACACACACACACACACACACACACACACACACACACACACACACACACACACACACACACACACACACACTCGCACAGATGCATGCATTGCGCGTGCCCAAAATATACACACACATATAAATGCATGCATTGCTCATGCACAAAAATATACACACACATAAAAACACAACACAACACAACACAACACAACACAACACAACACAACACACACACACACACACACACACACACACACACACACACACACAAACACACACACACGAGTGCTCCACTCCACACTCCACTTATCAATCACGGCATGACATCAGCCCCTTGTCTGTGTTGCACATCCTACTCCTATAGCCTCCCCAGTGTCCCGGTCAGGGGTGGAGCTATAGGTGGGCCAAGAAGGGCATGTGCCCCTGGGCCCTCCCATATTGGTGGTCAGAGCCCTATACATGGGTTCTAAATTTTTGTTTTCTCCTGACTGTGCGAAATTAGCTGCACACAACTCAATCTCTGATTGTTGGAAACCGCTGTCGGTCAAAAAATTAGCTCACCTGGTTAGCCAGTTTCTTGCCCCTCCTCACAGCACCGTGTTTAGAAACAAAAAAATCCATCTATTGTGACCATGGAAGGCTATAAGGGGGGGTCCCTATCAGTGTCTTTTTGCCCTTGGGCCCTGTGTGCGATGGTTCCGCCACTAGGTCCCGATGGTCGGGCCAGATAAGAGCAGGAAAGCCACTGATTAGCTTTGGAATCTCGTTACACGCTGCAACGGATCCCTCCCTTCCTCCTCGCCCTTAATTGAGATGAGTGAAGGGTGAAAAAAAAGGATGGGAAAGAAGCGAAAGAAGAAAAAAAGGAAAGAAGAGAAAAACAAAGCAGGTGTGCAGAAACATGGGATGTGTTTCCCCCCACTCACTCCTCCCTCTGCCTCTTCCTGCATTCGTTCCCTGCCAACGCTCTCGTCACTTTGCCTGCCTCTCTCTCTCTCTCTCTCTCTCTCTCTCTCTCTCTCTCTCTCTCTCTCTCTCTCTCTCTCTCTCTCTCTCTCTCTCTCTCATTGCTCAGTCATTTGCGATGAGTGTCAAATATCAAAATAACAATAATATTAGGGGACATGATGCTGCTATTGTGTGTGTGTGTGT
>NC_085873.1:8107076-8109576 GCF_034702125.1 Engraulis encrasicolus
GTATTTCTTCCTGCCTGTTTGCTGCTAGTGTGTGGAACATTGCTCCATTTTTTTGAGAGAGAGAGAGAGAGAGAGAGAGAGAGAGAGAGAGAGAGAGAGAGAGAGAGAGAGAGAGAGAGAGAGAGAGAGAGAGATAGAGAGAGAGTGAGAGAGAGAGAGAGAGAGAGAGAGAGAGAGAGCGAGAGTGAGAGAGAGAGAGAAGAGGGAAAAAAGAATACCGAAATAACCCCAATCTGCAAAAGTCATTTTTACAACGAGGCCCCTGTCAGGCAGACATGTCAGTGGTATTGGACCTTAGGCAAACGGCACGGCAAAGAATCCCTTTTAAATACAGCCCTCACATGTTACTCACTGACTTACCAGTTCCACTGTGTGGCAGTTTTGGGGTATATCCTGACGCAACAGGGCTGGAGAGAATTCACATCTTTGCCTATTTTCAGACATGGATTTCCATTGCCAGTGTCGGTCCCAACTGCAGAAGAAAGAAAGAAAGAAAGAAAGAAAGAAAGAAAGAAAGAAAGAAAGAAAGAAAGAAAGAAAGAAAGAAAGAAAGAAAGAAAGAAAGAAAGAAAAAAGAAGGAAAGACAGACAGACAGAAAGAAAGAAAGACCAGGAGAAACACTAACAATCACACAATAAAATAATGAGACAAGAAAGATGAAGAGAAGGAAGATGACAAAGTTTTTTTTTTTTTTTTAAGAAATCAATAAAGAAAGAAAATGTAAAGAGATAATTAGTAGAGAGTAAAGGTAAATTTGGAGCAAAAAAGAAAGAAAGCACTAAAAAAAGAAGAAAGCTGGTGCTGGTATGGTTTGGCCAAGCGGGGCTCACAGGTGTGATGTTTCACGGGTCATTGTGCGAGCTGTTTGTTTTGTTTAGCATGCCTTTCCATGGGAGTCTGAAGGCTCTCCAGTCAATAAAAAAATCAAAACATCCCCTTTCCCTTCAACACATACTGAGCGCATGGAGCTCTATGAAAAACTTAAGCACTTGAGTGTGGTTTTTCTGGCATCCCAATAACAATTATACTATACTTAAGTATTAATTCGGTTGGCAGACAGCTATACATTTATTTCTGTTTTTTTAATTTGTATTACAAGTGAATTTGAGTAGAATATGTCCATTATTGACATCAATAGTAATGAATGGTTGTTCAATTTGAATGTCAAATAACACCATAATTACGTACATGTCTTTTCTTTCTCCATGAAGAAACTCATACAAAAATCATGATAGCTAGTCTGCAGTGGTAAAAACTACCTTGAATGAAAGCACTTCAAAAATGATTCTACTCTATAATGATAAAGTTTTTAAGTATTTTTGAGGGCTTTGCAAACCTTTATCGTTTTTTTCTCAGACCGGACAGTGAAGCAGAGACAGGAAGTGAGTTGGGAGAAAGAGACAGGGAAGTGCCGGCAAAGGACCCAAGCCGGGAATTGAACCCGGGTTGGCCGTGTAGTAGACAAGTGCCCTACCATATCAGAAAAAAAAAGACATAAACACAAGGCGGTAAAGGAAAAGAGTAATGGCGGTGAAGAAAAAAAAACAGTCAACATCTGAATGAAACCTTTATCATATGGATTGCACCATATGCGAAAAGGATATAAAATAAATAAATAAATAACATGAATCAAATGGCAGGGATCGACAAACAGACAGACAAGACAGAACAGACCGGCAGGCAGGCAGGTGTGTGTGAAGAACAGAGGCGAACTTTCCATCAGGCAAATCTAGGCAATTGCCTAGGGCCCCGGCCAAAGCCGTCCTCCATAGGGGCCCCGACTGTCACACCAGTTGTAGTAAACACACACAAAAGGAGGCTTTGCCACTAATGCAAATGCATATGACTGAAAACACATAGCACAGAAACACAGAATTTTGTGTCTGCATGATTCATTTTTAGGGCCATATGTTGATATTTCGCCTGGGGCCCCAACATGGCCAGATCTGCCTCTGGTGAAGAAGGTGGTTTCTCCTCAGCGACTCTGTGTGACTGTCTCAGGTAGTTTGGCATGGAGTGCCAGTAATGCTTCTACCAGAGGCCGGGTCACACACGGGTTAGCGCTGGAGAATCCAAGCCTTGGAATGCATCTTTGAGTTATATGCGGAGAGTGCAGACGGACAGACACTGAAGACACATAGCAATCATTCTACAGTACAGTACAGCACACAAAGAGATCTTTTCACCGATGTACAGTGCTGACTTAATTAAAATGAATGACCTGAGAAACCACACAGTAATGAAGTGATAATGAAAAAGATTGAATTAAGGGCAACGTATTACTTGTTGTGGTTTATAAGCCAAATCCCAATCGTTCTGCATAAAAAGATATCTGACCGATACATTAACATGTTCAATAAAAATAAATGACCTGATAAAACCAACAGCAATGAAGTAATAATGAAATCATTACTTGGACAGAATTTAGGGTGTAGGCCTATGTTTAAAATACTTATTGTGGTTACAATTCATAAATTCTAATTTGTATCTTAATATGCT
>NC_085873.1:8124576-8154572 GCF_034702125.1 Engraulis encrasicolus
TTCTGCGGCTGTTTAAAAAATGTTGAAAATTGATTAAACTGGCTGGCATTCAAGCGATAAAATTCCATCGAATCGAGCCCGGGTCGGCAAAGTGGTAAACGTGTGCCCTATATCAGCCACAGTAGGGCTGCAATAGTCCTCCTCTGACAATTATGCCTATTTTACATATCAGATTCTGTTTATTGTGATAAGCAGGGGCGGATTAAGAAATTATGGCCTAAACACTGTCTTGGCCCCTCGACCCTGGGGCTGGGCCCGGTAGGCCCGTGCATTAATCCACCCCTTGCGATAAGGGAACAAACGTACCCCTAAAATAGGCTAATGCTAATCAAAATGTCAACCTTAGCCTCCATTAGGCACAGCAAACAATATATGAACAGTGCGCAATTTCAATCACAGACATGCGCGTTCGCATGAGACTAGTATTATCACGTCTGTGTTTGGCAAAACACAGTAGGTAGCCACGTCCCAAAATTGAGAAAGGGACATGAGAGAGGGGGGTAGATTATCTGTGTGTGTGTACGTACAGTACGTGTGTGTACTGTGTGTGTATGTACACACAGACAGACAGTACGTGTGCGTGCACCTATGTGGGTGTGGGTGTGTGGGTGTGTGTGTCGCCGGTCTTCTGTCTCCATACCGTCCCCCAAGGGCCCGGCATGACCGGTGGAAAAGCGCTTGACGCTCTTCCGTCTTGTTCTCTTGCATTCTCTCTCTCTAGCTCTATCAAACTCTCTCTCTCTCTCTCTCTCTCTCTCTCTCTCTCTCTCTCTCTCTGTACCCATATACACCCCTCTCACTTTTTTACCCATCTCTCTCACTCCCCCATGCACTACTTTTCATTTTCTCTCTATTTCTCTTTTGATCATTCTTCTCCCCCAATTTCGCTACCTCCCTCAATTTCTCCCCTTCCCTCTCTCTGTCTACCTCTCTAACCCAGACCCATCTCCTGCTTCTCTTTCTCTCCCTCTTCTTTCTCTTTCCTCAACCCTCCCCATCTCTCTCTCTCTCTATCTGTGCGTGGAGTGGAGGTGGAAGACAAACAGAGGTGCTGCGTGAGCTGCAGAATCCTCCGCTTCCTCTGAAACTTCCAGAGGCCCCGCCGGTCGGTCGCCCGGCCGCCTTCTTCCTGTCCAAATTCCACAGCCATTAAACTTTCCTGGCAGTGGGACAGAAAACAGCCAGGCTAGGAGGAGAAGTGGAAGTGGAAGAAAGAGGGGAAAAAATAAAAGAGGAGAAAAAGGAGGAGAAAACCCCATGGCTAGAGGCTAGGTAGACTAGAGGAAGACATGGAAGAAGAACGAGGAAAACAAGATAAAAGAGAAGGGGGAATTATGGCTGTCAAACGATTATTTTTTTAATTGCTATTAATTTAGGAAATTCTATAGTTAATCCTGATTAATCACACGCTTTATTTCATGCTTAATTTTGTACTGTTTTACATTTCAAGACAGTTTAACCCATATACCCTGGATGCTGTGTAGCACAATGCACATGTCATGTTCTAGTTATGTTCTAATGTTCAAATGTTCAAATGTTCTTCAGAATCTAAGATATTTAGATTTTGACAGTACATTGTCCCTAAATGGTTTCATTTAATAATAATTTTGATGGTGTTTTAGAAATAATTCCTGAATTAAAAAAATGCAGTTTGATCATTTAAGATATTTGACATTTATGTCTTTCATTTCAAACATTGAGCAGTTTGACATTCATTGTACTTTCAAGCAGTTTGATTCCAGTTCTCTTCATTCAGCACTTCAGATTAGCATAGGCCTCCCAAGCCCATCTAAGCCACAGGTTTATTGTAAATGGGACATGTTCATTTGTGGCTCCAACACTGATGCCCACTTCTGAGTTAGGTCTTTGTTGTTTTGTTGTTCAATATAGGTTAGTTAGATAGAGTTCATCAAAAATCCTTTAATTTGGTATATAGAATTCATTATCTAAACCCTCAAATGATGTAGCCCCTTAATGCACGCCATACCTCCAGTGGCACGCTGTAATAGTCATTGAAATGTAACTACCATAGCACTACAATACTATGACACAACACAGGCCCTTTAGTAATGCACCACGACTTGGTCATTACCATACTGGTAACAACAAATGTATAAAGCCGCGTCTTAAGGGGCTAAACCTCACCCCAGAAACAGGGAAGCCGATAGAGGGGGACAAATAGGTCCGTTTTACCAGGGTAACCAGGGTAACAAAAAGGGTTCCACCCTACTCCACAGCATCCTTCTGGGAGTTATGGAATAGGCGTAGGTCCGGTTTTTATCAAAAATCCTTGCACGTGATTGGGGACACACTTGTCTGACATTTTAAATGAGCTGCTACTTTAACTACTAACAGATTCGAAAATGCAGTAAAAAATATAGAATCGATAACAATGAGTGAGCGAGGACTGAATGAGCGAGGACTGAAACAACTGTTGTGTTTCACTGATTTTATCATTTCTTTTCTCTTGTTGGGTGGCAGGGCACTTTTAGATTAATTGGTCCTGAGCCCGGCCAAAGCTGTCAGCAGCCCTTCCACAGAAGCATACCTACCTCCTCCAGTACCCACACAGATCCCTCCCGCATGACCCCAACCTCGAATCCCCAATCCCAGGAAACCACTACCATCAATTCCCCCATGTATCAACATTTTACCCCCCCACCCCTGACCCCATACAACCACAAAACCCCTTATGTCTCTCATCCAGCTTTCATTTGTCCAACATCGCCCCCCATACACTGACACACACACACACTTGCTCAACCATATGCATTACATACACACACACATAGACACAGCGACACAGACATTAGCAGACACACGTGCACAGACAAACACACACACACACACATGCCTGCTGACGCACGTAGGCACACACGCAGGCACACACGCAGGCACGCATGCCCACACACACACACACACACACACACACACACACACACACACACACACACACACACACACACACACACACACACACACACACACACACACACACACACACACACTGTCTCCTTCCCTTCCCTCTATGTATTGGGATGTGGATATCAGAGGGGTCTGTGGCCTGGCTCCTTAAATAAAGCTCTGACTTCATCACTGTTTTTGTTAGTGATTATGTGTGTGCATGTGTGTGTGTGTAGGTGTAGGTGTGCGTGTGTGTGTGTTTTCACTACAGACTTCATCGTTGTTTTTGCTGTGGATCATGTGTGTGTGTGTGTATTTTCCCTGCAGGCCGTGTGTGTGTGTGTGTGTGTGTGTGTGTGTGTGTGTGTGTGTGTGTGTGTGTGTGTGTGTGTGTGTGTGTGTTTTCGCTGCGGATCGTGTTTCCACTGATGTGTCTGCTGCTTCTCACTCCGGGGTCACGCCAAGGTGCAGGACAGCAGCACAGGCGCACAGGCAACGTCAAAACACACACACACACACACACACACACACACACACACACACACACACACACACACACACACACACACACACACACACACACACACACACACACACACACACAGCGCCAGGTCTGACCTGCTGACACACACACACTCGCACACACGCGCACACACGCGTGACACACACACACACACACACACACACACACACACACACACACACACACACACACACACACACACACACACACACACACACACACACACACACACACACACACACACACACACACACACACCCCATCACAAACCTGCCTCTGTTTGTACTCCCCCATGTCTGATGACAGGCCCTGAGAGAGCTGACAGCAGTCCGTTCTTTTTTCTGTGTGTAAGTGTGTGTAATGTAATGTATATGTGTATGTGTGCGTGTGTGTCTGTGTGTGTGCACGCATTCTTGTTCGTGTGTGTGTGTGTGTGTGTGTGTGTGTGTGTGTGTGTGTGTGTGTGTGTGTGTGTGTGTGTGTGTGTCTGTCTGTCTGTCTGTCTGTCTGTCTGTCTGTCTGTCTGTCTGTCTGTCTGGCTGTCTGTCTGTCGGCGTTCTTACACTAATGTCTGCCTGACTGCAAGAAAGCACATGTTACAGAATATTGTGATATGCAAATACATTGATATCAGATAGGAGGGAATGTGTTTGACAAAGCACAACTGTGTGTGTGTGCGTGTGTGTTTGTTTGCATATGTGTGTAAATACTATAAACAAGGTGAACGATTTATTTGTGTTTGTGTGTGTAGGCTATATCATGGTGAATGCTAGAATTAAATATGGTGTGTGTGTGTGTGTGTGTGTGTGTGTGTGTGTGTGTGTGAGTGTGTGTGTGGGTGTGTGTGTGTGTGCGCGTGCGTGTGCGCGTGCGTGTGCGTGTGCGTGCATGTGCAGAAGCGTATGCGTGTGTGTGTATGTCTACGTGTGCGTGTGCGTGTGTGTGTGAGTAAGAGTGTGCATGTGTACTTGCGGTTGCTTAAGTTCCACAAAAAGTATAGCTTAAACAAACACTGGCCATGGAAAAAATTGTTTCATCGACTGTATTTGAGTAACAACAGTTCAGTTTTAATCAGTGAACAATGTGAAATGAACGAACACTAGATAGAATTGCCAGTAAAGTCAACATCATTTTTCTTGTCTCCCTCAATTTGCGTTGTGGTTGCCTTACCACATTTTGCTGCTGGTCTGTTGGACTTGTTGAAACACACTGGCCCGGTGAAAAGGACCAGGGAAACTGTAATATATGAGATGGCTCACTCATGAAGTTGTTTGAAATCACCAACTAACTGCAGTACCACACAGACAAAATAAAAAATGAGAATGCGTTTCAGTGGAGCTGCCTAAAATATGAAGAGTTCAGATGCAAAACCCCCTAACTCCATTTCTGAAGACCTGCACTTCTATATTTTTAGTGAACCCCGTTATTGGTTTGGTTTACATTCATGTACTTGATAATACATATAAATAGTTATATTACATAAATAAAATAACAAAAATATGCAATTTTGATAGCTTTATATTAAATAAAAATGAATTAAGATTATTTTCTGAAAAGGCACTTAGGGGGTTTTGCATCTGAACTCTTCATATATATATATTTTTTCCTCATGGCTCAAATATTAATATTGAAAGAAAAATGTCTGCACACTTAAATCCCCTTTATGTTCTTTTTAATAATAGGCCAAGCTTTCGGTCTACTGACCTTCCTCAGGGTAGACCGAAAGCTTTGCCTATTATTAAAAAGAACACAAAGGGGATTTAAGTGTGCAGACATTTTTTCTTTCAATTTTACACAGTTTTTGTTTATGTTTGGCACCTTTTAATCGAGAGTGCGGTGTGATCCGGCTAAACTCAAAATATTAATATTAAATTCAAAACCAGTTAGATCACTTAAGTATTTTTTGTATTTTTTCTGAGCTCCTGGATTATTAAATAGGCCTACTGAGATCATTTCTTGTGTCTATGTACAGTACACGCACTGTCACATATCTGAGCGTGTGTCTGCGTGCGTGCGTGCTCTCGCACACACCCTTCCTTGGGTTTACGTGTGTGCTCTTGGGTGTGTGTGTGTGTGTGTGTGTGTGTGTGTGTGTGTGTGTGTGTGTGTGTGTGTGTGTGTGTGTGTGTGTGTGTGTGTGTGCGTGCTTATACCTCAGTGTGTGCGTCCATGTGTGTGTGTGTATAAGTGTGTGTGTGTGTGTGTGTGTGTGTGTGTGTGTGTGTGTGTGTGTGTGTGTGTGTGTGTGTGTGTGTGTGTGTGTGTGTGTAAGCCATCTGAGGGGCAGGCGGTGAGCATCTATGGGGTTGTGATCTCAGCACTTGCTTTTATTAGCAGCTGCTGAACACAGCGCTCAACAAGCACACAGCCACCAACACCGCCTCTCACACTACACTCACTCTATCACTCTCTACTTCTCTCTCTCTCTCTCTCTCTCTCTCTTGCCTCTATTTATTGTTCTTTCTCTTTCTCTTCCTCTCTCATTATTGCACCCCAAGCAGACAGCTATGAAACAGCTTTCTAAGACAAACTCTCTCTCTCTCTCTCTCTCTCTCTCTCTCTCTCTCTCTCTCTCTCTCTCTCTCTCTCTCTCTCTCTCTCTCAGACAGCTACCACACAGTCTCTCTCTGTCCCCCTCTTTCTCTCTGTTCCCTCCTCTCCAATCACATCTCACACTACACCCAGACAGTTTAGCCTCTTCGTTCTCACCCTCCTCTCTACACTCTCTCCCACGCTCCCTCTCATCGCTTTCACTTTATTTTGTCTTTCAATTTCACTTTGTCCCCTGACCTCCTCACCCGTCTACATGCTTACTGAGCTCTACTGTGTTCTCTTTCGAACTCTTTCCTCCTCTCTCCTGCGCTTTCTCTCTCTCTCCCCCTCCATGTCTCTCATGTATCACTCTCGCCAGTTTCTTGCTCTGTCTTGCTCTCATCCTCTAATTCCCCTCTCCTTCCTTCCGTGCCTCGCTTTTAGCCTGCTAACCCCCTCTCTCAGTCCTGCTTAGCTACGCTACCTAATTTTCTTGCCCCTCTCGGAGCCCCTCTCTCTCTCTCTCTCTTTGTGAGCCTGTCTCTCTACATTCAACCCCCATCTCATTCCCTCTTCAGTATATGCTAGCTCATCTTTCTCTGGCTTCATCTCTCGTTCCCTCATAGTTGTTACCTCATCTCTCTCTCTCACTGCTGGAGTTGACTCATCAAGTTCCCCCCCGCTGAGGTCATCTCATGTAATCAGCGCCTGAGCAGATTGCCCAGCCAACGCATCGTAAACATTCCGCTATCGCCCGGCCGACACACTGTAAACAATCCGATCGCCCCCCCCAACCAGGCCCCAGCACCCCCCAGATGACTTGCAAACAGGTGTGCGAGGGGCCACTAGGAACGGCAGCAGTATTTACAGTATGTTTATAATACGTTTATATTACATTTTCAGTACTGCGTAAGATTAGAAATAAGACTGTGCAGCTTCTGCGTCTCCAGGATATAAGAAAATGAGTAATGACTAGAAATGCTGTAACCTCCACATCACTAAGGGCCTTCAGTAACAGATTAAAACTTGGTCATAACAATTTTGGTGACAATAAGGTTATTGGATACAGTGTAGGCTCTGCACAAAGGGGTTAAATATTTTATGTAAATATGTTCCCTGTTTGTAGTTTATAATCCCATTGCACAGCCCCCTGCATGATAAGTAAAACTGCATTCCTAAGATTGATCCTCTTGCTAGAACATTATCACACTTTTGGCTATTTGACATGGTGAATTAGAAAGTAAAAGACATTGCAATTAGAGAATATGAAACCATGCCAATTGAGATATTTTCCTGCCATGCCTCTATCCCAATATTATCTAATAATCGCCACTACATTTAAAATGTGATAATATACGTAGCTCACATGCTTTGAATACTCTGGTTGTAGTACCTTGTATTTTTGGGTAGCAACAACTTTGTAGAGCATGTAATAAGAGAGATTAGCTGACATTGACAGCAGTTTCTACCGTTTCAGTGATCACTTAAATATTTTTACTGTGCATTAAAGAACAAAAAATGACGATGGAGTGACCAATTTAAAATCAATGGGGCATTCATTCATTCATCAGCATTCTTTAGTCTATCTAATAAACTCAAACTGTGATATGTAACTGGGTCTTCCATAGGACTCCCTCTCCCTCCCTCCCTCTCTCTTTCTCTCTCTCCCTCTAACTTAAAATGTCTGTTTGGATAAGGACTACGGTTTCCATGGCTGCGCCTCCCACACTGATTGACACAAGTGTCCTGCATTAAGGTCTATTAACTAATCGAGGTTTGACCTTCGACCTCTTTAAACTGCACTTTTCATTTGTTACCTGTCCAAGCCCTGAGGAAAGGATCCAAGCCGCAGACTGACGGCTGAGCGCACGCTGGCGAATGATTTGAGTTGAGTTTCATTGTGTACCGTATATGTGTATATGTGTGTGGGTGTGTACATCTGTACGTGTGCGTGTGAGTACGTGTGTTTGCATACATGTGTGTGTTTGTGTGAAGATTTCTTTCCATCCAGTTTTGATCTTTGAGAGTCTCCAGCACTTACGGCCAAGAAGTATACCGGATGAGCTGTGTTTTTCCCCTCCTTCACATCCCTCCACCCCCCTACCCCTTCCTCCTTCCACCCCCCTATGATATTTCTGACCCTGTCATATTGATGATGGATGATTGAATATGCTGTCAAGTCGGAAAATGTTGGGAGTCTTGGACCATCCCACCCCTTATGTGAACATTTACCGACCCACCTCCCCTACACACACACACGCACACACACACACAAGCTTTCTCTTTCTCTCTCACACACACACACGCACGCACGCACGCACACACACACACAGAGTCTGTGATATCAGTGGAACTCTCCTCTCTCCCAGGGGGGCTCTGGCGGTCAGGCAGCTGCTCAGACTCGTTAAACCCTGCTGAGGGGGATGGGGTGTGTGTGTGTGTGTGTGTGTGTGTGTGTGTGTGTGTGTGCATATGCGTGTGTATACGTGCGTTTGTGTGTGTGCGAGAAAGAGAGAGAGAGTGCAAGAGAAAGAAAGAGAAAGAGAGAGAGAGAGTGTCGTAGTTTTGCCAACATTTCTTCATTAATATTTACAATTATTTATTGGAAATCAACAGATAATATCTTGTATGTAAACTAGCTTCATTTTACACTTAACTGTGGTTCTGTGACTGTGTATTTCTGGGGCCTAGCTGAGTTCAGAAGACAGCTGCCCTGTCGTAAAACCTAGCTACAGAGGTGTCGATTGTCACACAGCCACTTGCTGGAGTTAGTGAGTTGGGTAGACCCATGGAGTGACCATTTCCATATTTGACTTAGTCAGTTAGAGGCTGAACTGACCATATTTGTGAAATGTATTCTGGTATCTTCTTGTTTGTTACATGATGCAATACACTTGTGGGGTTTAAATACTGTTCTCAAATGTGAGCTCGAGAGAGAGCTGGGGAGAGAGCCTTGGGTATAGGGTGCTTACTGGCACCCTGGGGCCTTTTGCCCTGGTGCTAGCAGGTCGCTATGCTATGCTATGCTATTGGGACACATGGGGCATTTGGCCACCATGGTTAGGAACTTGGGTTATGCTATGGGTAATTGTAATAACTTAGTTACTATGCTCTCTCACTTGCAATGTACAATAAATTGGTAATCTTGATGGCAATGGCATTCGTCTTCTCCTGTGATTTCCTGGCTTCTGCTTCCTTCACTGTTCTCCTGCACAAAGATGGGTAATGTATGCTTATGGCTGATTGAGCCCAATTAACTAAATAATAACTAAGTATGTAATAGTGATAACAATAATATAAGTACTTGGGTATTAATTGGTAAATGGGAAACATATACGAGTCAGATAGCAGTAGATCGTTATCCATTGTGCAACAGGCATTATAGCCCAGATTAAGTCTTATTAATTAAATTGGGTTATGGACTATTTTATTGGCCCAGCTAATAATCTTAATTAGCAATGTGGGTTAATAAAAAAGTCACCACATATTTGGCAGAGCTTGCCAGGAGAGTTTATTAGATAATTTGAATAATTTTGGATAATAATTTTGTTCAGAAATTGTTTAATGGTCTATCTCAAAAGTTCCTAGCAATCTGTCTGTTTTCAGTAAAGTGCTTTCCAGGATTGGTGAGTGGAGTTGATATGTTTACCATACAGTTTAAATTGTGATTTGACTGATTTTTGTGAGTTATCAGTGGCTAATTATTTCTGATCAGTATTGCAGAGATTTTCAAGGCCTGTGGTGTTTCCTGCCAAGGGGGAGGCCACTGGAGCTGTGACATCAGTTGACCATGTGATTAGAGGCCATTTGTGGTCATTTCCAAGATGGCGGCTGAAGCAAGTAGGACAGACAGCACATGTCAGCTGCTGCTAGAAAATGCATTTAAAGATGCAATTTGCCTTCTGACACGACACATAACATGAGGAAGATAAGTATAGTTTGATTAATGGTTTTGATAAGTTATATCTGTGTATTTGATGTATTTGTAGAGGAATTAAGAAGTTGTGGCATGGGCAGTGAAGACACGCATGCACAAATCTAATGAAGTTTTAAGGTGTTTATTTTAAGTTGCAGTGTAGGTTAAAAGAACTGTTATAATACTACTTGTTTACTGTTGTTTTAGTGTTGTGGTTAAGGTTTAAGATCTAAATTTGTGGAGTATTCTGTCCCTCTTTTGAAGCTGTATTAAGCCGCAAGGCTGGTGAGCTATTTATAGCTGCGGCCTAGCATTCGACACCCACATGTGAAAAGCTCTATCACAGACACTGTTGGGAGATACTTTAGTGTGAATTCTTATTTACTGAAAATCTGCCAAATTACACATTCTCTTTACACGTTCTTTTTTAAACATTCATTTCTGGGGTTGGAAATGTAATGGGCTATAGTCACGTGCACATTTAATGGGGTAATTAGGAAATTAATAGATTTATTTCTAGATTAATCAATTTTAGGAATCTTTGTGCAAAAGAACAAGGAACAGAAGGAATGCCACGGAGAAGGGTGCCATTGGGTCATTGCAAGTTTGTAAGTATGAATTTTATCTCTATTTGACTAAATTTTAGTTGGGTAGTGTGTTTTAAGAATATTCTAGTCTATTTGAGTCTACTGGGGAGGTTTACAACCTTTTACGACAGCTGTTGCCAGCTCGTCTATAGTCTATTCTGCAGGCAGAATGGCTGTGTGCTAGCTATTTAAAGATGGCTGCCTCTTCTGCAGAGAGGGGGTCATATTAATGTTAAGGGCAGAGCTTTGTTAAATTGACTACTATATAAGTGAATGGGGGTATGTACGTGTGAGTGAATGGATGTTAAGTGTTATTATACAATACATTATTAATTATGGAATCAGTTTATGGAAATTAATTTTCAAACATTGGAGTTGGTTACTACAGTAACAAGCAGTTGCAACACTATAGTCATGACACAGAATGCATATGTACATACATAGAATGCACACATACACAAAATGGAAAGCTCAGAAGTTTAAAGAAAGGAGACTAGGTGCACTTTGCCAATGGTGTAAAATGTAACATTGAATTTTGTTCCTCCGTATGAGTTTTAACTTATAAGGTAAAATTAATTATGGAGAAGTTTAACTTGCTTTCCACTATGGTTAAGTGTACCATGTCATAGGAATGTAACGAAAGCTGAGCTACATGTATCATACACAAGTACATACATACATATTTATGGGGTTAAGTGTTATCTTGAATGATTGAATCTGCAGATTGTTTGGGTACTTCTTCTGTCAACTGTTTAGTGTTCTGTTCCTGTGGTCAACTATGGTACTACTGTTGTTTAATTAATATTGATGAAGTGGTGTTATGTTGACTACAAGAATAGATTTTAAGTTGAGCCTAAGCTTTCCTTTTCAGTTGCACAGATGGATCCCTTGAAATGTGCAGACATTCATCATACTGGATCTGGAATGACCACCAGTCCTAGGTCTTTGCCTCTCTGAACTTCTTTTTGTTGTGTCCTAAATTGGGGGTATAGAAAAAAGTGGAAAAAGTGAAGTAATGCTAGCCTATACAACAAAAGATGGATATGAACGCGCCGGTATCCTACCAATTTGGCTGTGTGAAAGCGGTGAAGGCGATTGCTAGGGGTTCCATTCCACAGTATAAGATAAGACTAATGAGCTGTTATAATTCTCAAAGCAAGTTCACTTGGTCCTGGGCTATTCTGTGTACATCGTGCGCTGACTACCCCAGTACAGAGTGTATTTTGGTAGGCAACTTTGTGGTGTTGTATAGGTTTATTTTGAGTTATGGTAATATAATATATATATTATGAAACAACAAAGACTCTATTTTTTACTGTGGAGTGATATAACTCGTAGAGATGGGAAGCCACTGGGGAAGTATAAAGACGAACGTGGCCACGGTTCGCAGAAATGAAAAAGGTAAGCGGGAGAGCGATGTTGGCGGCACATCGTTTAGTCGGATGTCTTAGGGACATGGATTTTTGGGCGAGTGAAGCCGCAATCGCATTGGATGAGGTTTAGAATCATTCAATGGGGTCAGGAAGCTGAAACAGGTCAACTCTTAGTCGAGTTGTCTCTGTCGATGAAGAGTTGTTCAGAAAGGTAAACATCCATTGATTGACCATTTCAGTGTTTGTGATCTTTCTCTCATCTTGTGCAATGAAGTGATCAATCTTGTACAGGATGCCTGGGCCATGATGACTGATGGGGTGAGGAGTGAGTGTCTTGTCTTGTCACCTGGTGTTGGTAAGTTTGAGTGAGTGTGTGGGCCCTTAGAGAAAGACTAGTGAGTGCTTGTTGAAAGAAGGCAATGGAAGAGACAAGGTGGTGTGGAGTCTTCCATTGTGGTGAGTGTAAATGTCTGTTGTTTGTTAAGTAACTTAAAATTGGAAAATCTTAAGAAAAGGGGTAACTTGAAAAACTAGAAACATGGAGAAATACAGCAACACATAGACTAAAAACACTGGACTCTATTTAACTTTTAGTTTATTTCCTGTGGGGGATTTTGGTTGTTTTATTTCTTTAAGGTTTAATTTCAGTTTGGAACATCATCTAAGATGTTTGGGGTTTATTTTTGAGTCACTGCTATTGATAGCTCTAATTATTCTCTTAACATTACTAAGTGGAGTCTTTTTAGCAGTTGTAATAACACATGTTATAACCAGAGATGTGTGTGTGTCTCTCCCTTTCAGTAGCTAAAGAAGGCGCTTTACGACCTGTCGTAAAAGGACACTGCTTGCAGGGGCATGGAGTGACTGGTCATACAGAGTGGGTGAGACAGAGAGTGAATGAAAGGCACATACACTTTGATATGGTAGGAGAGTTTAAGGTAACGCTTCTTAAAGCGGTGACTCATTCTCATTCCTAGTTTAATTTCCTTTTTCATTTTTATTTTATTTTAATTTCATTTTGTGCAGTTCTTTATTTATTTTGGGGGTTTGAGTTATTTTGCCCACAAGGGTAATTGGTTTATTTGATCACTTAGAACTGACATGTGAAGTTTGATACACTTGAACACAAGGATACTTAAGTCAAGGTTAAATATCAAGCATAAAGACTGAAGTTAGTTGACATGTAGTTTTATCTGACAGTACTGACCACATACAAGTACACTTTAGGATTTTATTTGCAGATATTTTCATTTCATTTTTGAGTTTCACTTAAAAGTTTATTTTTATTTCTTTTGGGGTTTTTACTTTATTTTGGGGAATTTATTTTATTTATTTTGGTTAACGTTAACGTTGGAGACTTGGAGTTTGAATACCGTAAGCGTGCGAAGCATTCGTGAGATTGCATTAGGCACTAAGTACCTCTCAGATATGAGAAGTTGACCTGTTCCACAGAAAATAATTCTATTCTCTGTGGAAGGGGGGTAGAGTGTAGAATTTTAAATTATTTTGCCAAAAGAAGTGTTATAGGTCATGAACAAGTTCACTAGAATGCACCATACATGCATACAACATCATATAGGTTGAGGAGAAGTGTATACACTGATTGTTGAAAGCAGTGAAATAATTTGGGTGTGTGCTAACATTTATTTGTAGTTACAGGTGGAAATTGAGGAGTGGTCGAAGAGGAGAAAATCATCATGGAAGGTTGCCAGTGGATGATCTCTCTGCCTCTCTGGGAATCTCTCTCAAGGACTGAGCTGTCTCTCAAGTGAGGGAAAAAGTTCAACATGGACAGTTGGACCGAGGTCATCGAAAGGGTTGTCTCTGCTGAGATGATCTGTTGCTGTTTCTGGAGGATCAACGACTGTCGTTTTGAAAGTTTTGTGGACTAAGGTGTTTCTTTCTGATTGAAAGTGGACTGAGTTGTTTCAAGTGACAAAGGGGCGTCAGGAGACGTTCCAGGAGTTTCGATGGACAGAGTTTGAGGAGCTGAGGTCAGTTGGACCTGATGGCAGGTGTGGGCACGAATGCCAGGACTGAATCCTGCCAGCTAGAGAAAGGCTGGAGGAGTGCAAAAGAGTCGCTGAGGAAATTGCCACAGTGCCATGCAGGCAAGGAGCTGATGCCAGCATCCACGGACTGGTGCCAAAGAAATGTACCAGAGATCGTCGAAAGATTGCTGAAAGACTGAGAAATGTGAGCTGAATGGTACTGGAGTTGTAGGGGGTGTCTCGTGATGCCTTCTCCGCAGGTGATCGCCTGAGTGTAAGGCTCGGATGGTCCTCACATGGAGGGGGTTGCTATGGACACATGCAAAGAATGGATCTACAGGAGCAACGACAGCTGCCCATAAGGGTAGCCACGAGGACTGAGTGAGTTTGCTGTTTCCAACAGGTTTCACGGGGGAGAGAGAGACAGAGCGATGGGCAAGAGAGAGAGAGAGAGAGACTGGTCTGGCAACAACAACAACCAGGCGTTATGGACATTAGTTAGTTGACCACTTCTGCAAGTAAGACAGGTTAGGGGTATACTGCACACCAGATTGTTTCATTGATTTCATGTCTAATTTTTTCATTCATTTCATCTTTTTGGTTGATTTCATATTGTTGATTGTTTCATTGATTTCATTTGCTGATTATTTTATTATTTTCAGAAAGTGTCTGATTTCAGGTTTTGAAGTTTATTGCATACAGTTGCATTCAACATTTAGTGAGGTACATACTGATTCTGATTTTACAGGAATAAATTCATTAAAGGCTGTCGGGCCACACACTCAAAATGAGAAAATATTCACATGGGTTTGCAAAACAGTGGGATGTTCAATAAAGGGGCCATTCATAATTTTCTTTGGGAAAAGTTTGGGTTAACGAGAGTGTCAACTTTGAAGGAAGTTTCATATTTTATTGACTGACTGTTGTACATTTTAGTGCTCAAAAGGTTTCATGCAGAATATTAATGAACAAATGATTTTAAGGTTTAAAATTCGGTTTGAATTTCAAAAGGGGCGTTATGTCGTAGTTTTGCCAACATTTCTTCATTAATATTTACAATTATTTATTGGAAATCAACAGATAATATCTTGTATGTAAACTAGCTTCATTTTACACTTAACTGTGGTTCTGTGACTGTGTATTTCTGGGGCCTAGCTGAGTTCAGAAGACAGCTGCCCTGTCGTAAAACCTAGCTATAGAGGTGTCGATTGTCACACAGCCACTTGCTGGAGTTAGTGAGTTGGGTAGACCCAGGAGTGACCAGTTCCATATTTGACTTAGTCAGTTAGAGGCTGAACTGACCATATTTGTGAATGTATTCTGGTATCTTCTTGCTGCACTGATGCTTTGACCATGTTTGTTGCATGATGCAATACACTTGTGGGGTTTAAATACTGTTCTCAAATGTGAGCTCGAGAGAGAGCTGGGGAGAGAGCCTTGGGTATAGGGTGCTTACTGGCACCCTGGGGCCTTTTGCCCTGGTGCTAGCAGGTCGCTATGCTATGCTATGCTATTGGGACACATGGGGCATTTGGCCACCATGGTTAGGAACTTGGGTTATGCTATGGGTAACTGTAATAACTTAGTTACTATGCTCTTCTCACTTGCAATGTATCAATAAATGTAACCATTTTGATGGCAATGGCATTTGTCTTCTCCCGTGATTTCCTGGCTTCTGCTTCCTTCACTGTTCTCCTGCACAAAGATGGGTAATGTATGCTTATGGCTGATTGAGCCCAATTAACTAAATAATAACTAAGTATGTAATAGTGATAACAATAATATAAGTACTTAGGTATTAATTGGTAAATGGTAAACATATACGAGTCAGATAGCAGAAGATGGTTATCCTTGCGCAACAGGCAATAGCCCAGATTAAGTCTTATTAATTAAATTGGGTTATGAACTATTTTATTGGCCCAGCTAATAATCTTAATTAGCAATGTGGGTTAATAAAAAAGTTACCACAAGAGAGAAAGAAAGAGAAAGAAAGAGAGAGAGAGAGAGAGAGAGAGACTGACTATGTGTGTCTGCTTAGGTGTGTGTGTGTGCATGTGCGTGTGCATGTGCGTGTGTGTGTGTGTGTGTGTGTGTGTCTGAGGTGGCGGGGTGTTGCTGAGGGGCCTGTGGACTGTGTGAGTTTAGGGCCTGACCTTTCCAGCTAAATGAGAACAATCTGGACACGTCTGTATGCTCAGCATCAGAGACCAGGACCACAGAGAAGGTGAGAGAGAGAGAGAGAGAGAGAGAGAGAGAGAGAGAGAGAGAGAGAGAGAGAGAGAGAGAGAGAGAGAGAGAGAGAGAGAGAGAGAGGGAAGAAAAGGACAGAGAGAGATGAAGTTAGGAAGGTTAGGGAGTGATAGAAATGGAGAGGGAGTGATAGTGGGAAAGAGCAGGGTAAGTGTGAGAGAGAGAGTGAGAGACAGAAAGTGTGTGTGTGAGAGAGAGAGAGAGAGAGAGAAAGAGAGAGAAAGTGTGTGTGTGCGTGTGAGTGAATGAGAGAAGAAAATGTCAGCAGGGAGTGTGGGGAGGGGGAGAGAAACACCCTTCCTCAACACCTGCAGAACGGGCCCAGTGTGAAGTGTGTTTGGGCTGGGAGGGAGGGTGTGTGTGTCTGTGTGTGTGTGCATGTGTGTGTGAGTGGGGTTGAGATTCACACTCATGCCTGTTATCACCACAACGCACGCACGCATGCACGCAGGCATGCATGTACGCAGGCATGCACGTACGCAGGCACGCACGTACGCACGCATGCTGGCATGCATGCACGCACGCACACAGCACACCACACTGCAGTCGGAGTGAAAAAGAAAAAATATATTGCGCTGCAGCTGGGGCTGTTCTGGGATCAGTCAGCTTGCGGCGCGTGATCATGAATGATGCATCGCTTCGCCGTTCCTCTGCTGCTCTTGGATCAGATCAAATGACCAGGGAAGCCAACACTGAGGAGCAAAGTGGTCAGGTGTCCTGGTCCCAACAATGGGGGGTTCTGGGAATTAGGATGGGATCCACATTACATTCAATGTGTTGGGGGGGACTTTCACATGACTTTGTCCCAGGCCCAGACTAAGCTGTCAGTGGCCCTGTGAAACACTATTCGGTATAGCTACCACAGGGGGTCAGGATTTGGCTGATTAGCTTTGCCGATTAGCAAGGCACTGTACTTCGCTCAAAGAGGGTGGACGCGATTGGTGGGTGCGCGAGTTTAGTGTTGGCCACACATACCTATACTCATGAACGGCCATCCGGGTACTTTGCTCCTAAATGTGCGTTACGCCCCTTTATGGGTGAAAACAAACCGAATGTCTCATCAACTTACATGCTACATCGGCTACCCTAAATGAACACAGTACATGCTTCAGTCACGGCCGTTTGGCAATATTATTTGAACAGCCGGCAACACAACACGTTTTCCTTATCTTTCGTTTATTAAACCCCAACACCACCAATTGACTTGCATTGCCTGTTTTCCCCCACAAATGGGCGTAACGCACATGGAAAACGTCACGCCGTTCATGAGTATAGGTGTGTGGTTGGGCACCTCCATGCATCCAATGCACGTCTTCCATATATCTTTCTGGTCAATCGTAAGTCAGTCATTAACGTGGCACGTAATTGGCTGAGTAAACTGGCGGCGGAAACGACTCCATCTTTGAAGCTGAAAAATGTGTTCCATTTTGGCTGAATTCACTAGCCTAGCATTTCCTATTGAATTGACTGGATGCGGGACTTATTCACTCTCTCCAGTTCTTATACTACCTCCATGAGCTACCAGGGCCAAGGAATTCTCTGTTGTGCTTACCCGAGCTACATGAGCTGTGCTGTGTGTCTGACCTGCGTGAATCCCTGTGTTAGCACTGTGTGAAGTGTGTGTGTGTGTGTGTGTGTTATGCCGGACATGATGCGATTTTGCGAATACAACGCCAGTGAAAAAGTATGCACCCTGGGCACGACGCAATTTTGCCATCTTGTGACATCAAAACGTTCGAAAAAAATCACGCCAATGAGTTCTGTGACAAATAGATAGCTGCAGGTCATTATCATCTCCAAAATGTTTTGCTTTGAGTACCCACACAATACTTGGCCTGGCAAGACCTTTCCCTTTTCATTTGCAAACTGATAGGCCTAGTATTGTAACAACTGTCTTTGTGTACTAAAGTGGTTGTAGGCCTGATTCACATTCATTTTTGAGCAAACAAGAATATAAAAGACAACATTTGAAGTGCACAAACTTTTTTTCTAGACACAACATTAATACCTGGCAACCTTGCATATCATAAAGGTGCACTGTGTAATATTTAAGTTCATTTACAGAATTCACCATGCTCCTTCACAAATGTTACCCTTCATGAGTTACCACCATAAAATTCTAAGTATTCATTATGACTGGGAAAATAGCAGTTTTCATACATGATTTCCACCATTTTGAATCTTCAAAAATAGGATTTTTTTTAGCTGCAAAACTTGCTGTACTTTGGTCATAATAGTAAATATCACTTTATAACTTAGTAAGTATTCATGAAAAGATCATATTTGGCAACAGGCAGCACAGTTTCAGTGAGCAGCATAGTTGCAATACCTACTCTGGCCACAATCCTACATACTGTAGTATAGACAGGGCGTTAAAGATGCACTGTGACTTAATGCATGTTTGTCATGTGTCTACAGGAACCACTGAAGGACTACATTTCCAAGGAGACTGCTTGCCATTCAATAAAAAAGCCAACTTGGTTGTTTATAACCAAAGAGGGACAAAAAAATGAACGGTCTAGTTCTTTGGTAAAGCCAGTGTAGTGGTGTAAAACGCCTGGGCCTGATTCCCCTAAAACAGTGGTTCCCAACCTATGGGTCGGGACCCAACCTATGGGTCGCCAGAGATCCTGGGGGGGTCGCGAAGCCCTCTTGAGTTTAAGGGGTTTCATTTTAATACCATATGTAGCCCATGTTGAATAAATGACAAATGCATAGAAGCAACAAAATTTAAGTGCTACATTAAACATTTATTCTGTTTTTGAACAAAGACAAATTGAGGAATAAAATGATGACTAAAATGAGTTTTTGGAGGCGACAGAGCGTATCGAGTGACTTCCTCTCATGCGGGCGCTGGGTCACCAAAGCTTACAATAGTAAAAACATGGGTCCCTGAAGAAAAAGGTTGGGAAACACTGCCCTAAAACATCCACTAGGTTAATGTAATACAGGGTAAAATGCATTTGCTCAATGACTGGGACATGACAATTAAACGAGAGAAGACAATGTACTGAAAACCTGATTTGAGACGGTAAGTGATCTAATATGCAGTGGATGCAATTGGCCACTAAGCATCACCACCTTTTTTTAAAAACTAAACCCAAGAATATGCAGTTACTTGATCTTTTTAATTACGTGAATATTGACCTACTAAACTATTGTGCTATGCCAAATTTTGATTCAATGCAACGCTTAGAACACTTACACTTTAAAAAAAAAGAAAAACTTCTGTGTCCTGAAATTCTGTTTTATCTTTTCCCTTCAAATGTATGCAATTTTTAAAAATGGAAATAAATACGCTATACCAGCCTGTGGTGTATGGACTAGCTGAGAGATTCAGACTTCAGCCCAGTCGTCTCTGGAAAAAAAAAATCTTATCTGCGTTTCTGTACCACAAAAAAAAACATGAACCATCACACAAAGCCAAAGTCAATTTAATATCATAGCAAATAATACAGATGGAATGTAATACAAATAATACAACTCAGAAAAATAACATGTATTCTTTGGCATTTGATAATGATATCAAATAAAAAGCTGCTGTGAAAATTCAGTCTCTCTCCCCCTCATAGACACGCACGCGCATGCAAAGACAAACACACGTGATATACGCACTCTCACACAAACCACTTACACAGACCCACACCCTCTCTCAAACACGCTGAACACTGCCACTGCTGGCGATGGAGCCCATGATCCAGACCACGCACCATCCCAGACCACAACCGGGTGCAGTGCCCCCAACTGAGCCTGGGTGAGCAATGCACTGAATGCCTTCCTCTGCATTCTAGCGACACTGCCTCATGCCTGCGCAGTAAGGCATTCCACTGACCCTGTTGGCAAGCCGAAGGAACTGCGGACCCAACTGCCCCTCGGAACCCCTAGCCAGGACATCAGGACTGGCCCCCCGGGTGACTACATCCGCCATGCCCACAGTACCCAGACTTCACCACCAATCTCAGACGTCAGCGGAGATAAATTTCTCCAAGAAAGAAAGAAAGAAATGTGCCTTCACCAGAACTTGCTGGGAGACAAGAGTGAAAGAACAAACAACAGAAGAGAGCTGTTAAGCCAAAGCTTCTACTCTATCCTACCCTACACTACGCTACTCTACCTGCAGTGGAGCTGCAGCCATGGTGTCTCTGTGAGGATGGTTGAGGCCAAGGCCAAGCTGAACCCTCTTGACCACAACGGTGACTGTGTCAAGGTGAAGATGTACATAGCAGTGTTTGTGAGGATGGTTGAAGCCAAGGCCAAGCTGAACTCTCTTGACCAAAATGATGACCGTGTCGTCGTCATCAAGCCCAAGACGTGCATAGCAGTGTCTGCAGCACGGATGAAGAACTACTCCCACAAGCACTGCCGAATGGAGGTCAAGAAGTGGCGTCCAGACCATCTCGGTTGCAATACAGCGTGAAAGCGATGGATGCCAAACCTTCCACGCAAACGGAAGTTGGCAAGATCCAGAGCAGCACTGACTGAGATTGGTGATGGATTCCAGGTGCTGTGAATATAGCAGAGAACATCAGGCCAGTCCTGAAGACCTAACTGAAGTTCCAAGTGGCAGTGCGGTACACAGTTCCTTCAGTGGCCAAGGAAGTCAGTAAAATACATTGCTAAACAAGCAAGAGACAATGTCACTAGGATGCAGAAGAAAACATTCAATGTCATACTCACCCCAAAGTCAGCTGAGGGCACAACACCCAATTGCAGTTCAGAACAATGCACAGTCCAAGTCTAGAACACCACCACCAATAGTAGCAGCAGTCCACACACTCGAGTTACACACACACACACACACATTCTATACACACACACACAAGCATGTTCTACATACACACACGTTCCACACACACACACACACAAGTTCTACACACACGCATACACACACGCACACACACACATAAGTTCTACACACATGGGCACACAAGTTCTACACACACGCACACACACACACGTTCTACTGTACACACGCACATTACACACACACGCACACATTCTACACACACACGCGCACATTCTACACACACACACACACACACACACACACACACACACACACACACAAGTTCTATACACACACACACACACACACACACAAGTTCTATACACACACACACACACACATACACACACACACACACACACACGTTCTATTGTACACACGCACATTACACACGCGCACATTACACACACGCGCGCACATTCCACACACACACACGCGCACATTCTGTGCTTGCACGCACACGCGCACACACTTTGCACTGGCCCACACTCTCCCTCAAACACTAACACATGCATGCTTTGTAATGATATAAACCAAAAATAAAAAGCTGCAGTGAATTTTCAGTCATTCAGTCCCTCACACACAGACGAATCAAAACATCCACATCTTGTATTATAGATAACAAAATAAATGAAAAACAAAACTTTGAGATCATACTGGTAATGAAATGTAATGGTAAAAAAGTATGTCCAAGTTGACTGTTATAGCTCACCCGTCATGAGTGTAGATTGTAGAGTGTAGATGAGAGAACATTCAGACTAAGGCATACATACACACACTGTCATAGACAGTGAGACAGAGGAGAGCTGGATTGTTGGGAGGAGAAGAGCTGGGTTGCTTGAAGGAGGGGGCTACTATAACAATTCTGGCTGGCCACTGCATCCCCTGGCTTGGTGGCAGGGTTACGGTATAGGGCCTGGGTCTTGATCTTGATGAGCTTCCCACAGGTGTCCTGCTCCAGAGGCCGGCTGCCTTTCAGGATGGCTACCCTCTCGGCCAGGCCACAAATGCGGGGGAAGAGCATGAAGTCATACAGTACATGACGGTGCCCATAGCACCACAGATCATGGGACCGGCCCAGTACACCTGCACGAGGAGGGAAGAACAGAAACCATATTATAGTTACATGTAAGCTGCAGAGACGTCGGAGCAAGAGAGAACAAGCTTAAGACATGTAGTGCATGCCACCTTCTGCAACACACCAATACATAATGTAATAACTACGGTAATTTAATTCTACACTAACAGTGCAGACCACATTGAAAACTTCTTGACACCAACAGTGGAGACCACATAATTCTATATCTGACCTGAAAGTAGTTTACAAACATTGGGAGGGTATACACATGGTTTTAATGCATAATTTGTATATATTTTTTCTTACCCAGTGGTTTATGAAGTTCCTCTTGAACACAGCAGCGGTGAAGGATCTGGCAGGGTTCATTTCAGCTCCAGTGTGGAACATCTGAAAAAACAAAAGCAAAGTGTTCATAGTTGAGTATTAGCTTTAATGTAAAAAAGTAAAGAAGCGATAAATTGTTGCAGCCTGGATGTAGAGAAATAAGCATGTGTGTGGCCCCAAATAGAACAGTTCAAGGGTGAGAGCAGGTTCGCACATTGAAAAAGTATTTGATCCCTTGCTGAATTTGTTGGTTTGTCAACTGATAAAAACATGATCAATCTATAACTTTAATGGTAGGCGCATTCTAACACAGACAGAATATCAAAAAGAAAATCCGGAAAACCACATTAACGAATATCATATTAATTGCATTTGTCTTCTTTGGCTAGAGGGGTCAAGTACTTATTTTACCTCAATGAAATACAAAGTACTAATTGGAAAAGCCCTTGTTCTCTAGGACAGAGGTCAGACGTTTTGTTTAGTGGATGACAATGTTTGTGTTTGTGTGTTGTGGTTGTGTTTGTCTTTTCTTTGCAGATCATCTGTACATCATTAAGATTTAGTGGCTGTGGTTTGCCAAATGGGTGCTTCAGTTCCCTCCATACGATTACTATACCTGTAGGGTACATGTCTGGAGACGGTCTAGGCACAGTGGGTTTACATACAGTGTCTTAACTCGCCATCCAACCCGTGCCTGCAGTTCACCTAGGGAGCGCTGTCTGACAATTGTGCTCGCCGTCGGCTGAAACCTGACAATATTACTGTGGGTTCTGAGAAACCAATGTGGATTTAAATGAAATGTACAATAACCTGGGAGTCATGTCCTTCTAATTTCTTACAGCTTTGGCATTTAGGAGTCAGCCTCCACTAGCATCTTGCAAACGAAATTGCTTTACAGCAGTCGTGAGCAAACAGCAATGCAGCCGGTCGACCAATCCAAACGCAGTGTGCAAAGCCACTGCGCTCCTCCACGCTCCTTGGTTGGCGCCACTTAGTGGACAGTACTACCCGGAAAAAGTCTAGATTTTTGTCTCTCGTAATACCCATAGACCCTCTCTGGTCTAGGCCACTTCATGACCTTAATGTGCTTCCCATAGGGGAAGAACATTAGACTAGAGGTGACCCCACCCCTTTTTCATGCCAATCCTGGCAGCCATTATTTGGAGGTAGACCTGAGAAATGTAAATGAATGGAAAAGGTGGCTCATCTGTGTCAAAAAAATTGCTTAAAGATGTCCTCTCATCGTTATTGCATTAATACTGCCGTGTCCCCCATTGTTATTGAATGCGTTACGCGTTGGTCCTGTTTAAAAAAGAAACGTTCCGATTGCTTTGTTTCAAGCCGTTTTTGCAAGCCATCAAGGTGCCTTGTGGACAAACGAGAGGGTTTTCCGGGTTTCTCTTGGATATCAGTCTTTGATTGGCTCCCTCCCCCTGCTCTGCAAAGACATTCTAAAGGTTATAGACTCGCCACTTCCCCGGGTGGTAATGCACTATAGGGGCGTCAACGGAGGCGTGCAGGCTCCATTCAGGGCTGTGCTCTCTCGACAGCAACCCCTAGGCGAACTGCAGGCATGGATTGACTAGAGTGGGGAGGCTGTATGTAAACTGGCTGTGTGCTCTGTGTGTATCTGAGAGTAGCAACCAGCTGATAGCTAAGCTAGGTTGCGGGCCACCAGGCGTTGCTTGTTTTGAAAACAAGCAGAAAAAAATACTCGACATGTTTTTAGAAAAATGGGTTGACATAAACCCATGTGGGCAACGCCTTCTTTCGATGTGACGCAACACAGACAGGCTTTCGTGATTCGCTCGTAGCTCTGCATTGTTTATGTCAATTGGGAAACACAGCAAGGCGAGGTGACGCACCACTATGAAGCCTTGCATGCGAGTTTAACTTGAGGTGACCGTCCAATTTTCTAAAGGAGCGAGTAAAACTTTATCGGAAGTTGGCCTTTAATAATGTGAAAATTCCCATCAACACACTATACAAGGATAATGGTTTAAGTGTTAAATATCTACACAATTAAGTTATCGTAAATCATATTAGGCTAAATATCTACTTAAAATGTACTTTATCGACTGACATTTCAAATCTGGTCCTTGATTAATGCGTCACTTCATATTCACACAGTTTTACTCCAGTTTTGGACAGATGTGGCAGTGCTCTCTATTGATTTGTATTGACTGAAGGTAAACTAGTTTGGAGGAGTCTGATTGACTGATATGGTGCTGGTGACCATTTACCATCTTGAGCTTGATGGGCTCCCCACAGGTGTCCTGCTCCAGAGGCCGGCTGCCTTTCAGGATGGCTACCCTCTCGGCCAGGCCACATATGCGGGGGAAGAGCATGAAGTCATACAGTACATGACGGCGCCCATAGCACCACAGATCATGGGACCGGCCCAGTACACCTGCAGGAGGAGGGAAGAACAGAAACCATATTATAGTTACATGTAAGCAGCAGAGACATCGGAGCAAACAGAATAATCTTAAGACACGCAGTGCATGGTGCATTCTGCAAAACATCAATACATTATGTAATAACTCAATTGAATACTTCTTGACACACTAACAGTGCAGACCACATACATCTATATAGGCCTATGACCTGAAAGTAGCTTACATACAATGCAATACATACAGTAGTTTATATACAAAATGTATATATTTTTTCTTACCCAGTGGTTCATGAAGTTCCTCTTGAACATAGCAGGGGTGAAGGATCTGGCAGGGTTCATTTCAGCTCCAGTGTGGAACATCTGAAACAAATAGTGTTCATAGTTGAGCATTAGCTTTAATGTAAAAAGTAAGGAAGCAAGATATTGTTGCAGCCTGGATGTAGAATAAGATTAGAAACAAGCACAGGTGTGGCCCATCTTTAATTCAGTTGACAAGTTGATTGGAAGTGTCTACCTAGTCTGTGGGACCAGAACTTAATAGTTGACAGGGGATCAAATTCTTCTTCCCCTCAATTAAAAAGAAATCAATTAATATATTATCTTAGAAGTTATTTTCTGTATTTTCTTTTTGATAGTCTGTCTCTGCATGTTAGAATACACCTACCATTAAAATGATAGACTATTCATGTCTTTATTAGTACGGCAAACCAACAACAAAATCAGCAAGAGGTGAAATGCTCATTATTCTTACTGTACCTGGTGACCCAGGACTCAATATTAGGGTCGTTGGACTATGAGACCAGTTGTCAGCTAACTGGTCTCATAGGACTCAATGTTAACTGCTAGCTTAGAGGTAAAATTTGCACTGCCATACTCGGAGAACAATTGAAAGTACAGGAGAAAGGTAAAAATCAATCATTTAACTTAAGTGTAAAATAAGCTTATTTCCAAAAATGGGACAGTATCACTTTAACATAATTGTTACGTTGTCTTTTTACTCACAATACGTAGCAATAAACGCCGTCAATCAAAGCAAGCCTGTGTCCAGACATCGACCACCGTGGCACCTCCCACTCGGTCTTGGCATGGCGCGACATGGGAAGATCGCACCCATCAGACGAGCTGGTTGCAGCCAACTTGTTCCTCTCTACTGGTAGGAGGTCGATGAGCCGTCGTACATCCCGATACAATGTGGTACCTTGTGGGTCCCCAGGACTTTAGGTTGGCTTTGGAATCTTCACATGAGCACATCCACTTGGGGGGAATTTCATATGGACATCCCAGACAATGCCTTTGGAGTGGTCACATTGACCACTCTTGCGAGCTTGAATTGCTCCTTCAACGCATTTTGGTCGCAGAACCACACTATATCTGCAACAGCAACATTTCTTCTTGAAGTGTGCCTCCCTTCATGTTATTTCTGAGCGCTGCCCACCCTACACTGGGCTGTCTTGATTGTGTTAGTTGGCTTGTTCATAGGTCTCTTTTTCGCCCTTGAGTGCACACATGTCCCTCTGTGGCGATGGTTAGAATTAGTTTGTCAGTGTGAGCAAAGTACACATGCATACTGTACACATACACACATCAAACTATGTGTATGATGGTGGTGGGGGGCTTGAATAGGGCAGATATTAGTCTTTGATAGTTGGGGTTGCTGGTGACGGGGCGTGGGGAAGTTTGTAGGAGGAGAGCTGGATTGCTGGGAGGAGAAGATCTGGATTGTTGGAAGCAGGGGGCTACAATAATAAGTCTGATTGGCCACTGCTTCTCCTGACTTGGTGGCAGGGTTATGGTATAGGGATTGGGTCTTGAGCTTGATGAGCTCCCCACAAGGGTTCTGCTCTGGAGGCCGGCGGCCTTTCAGAGTGGCTACCCTCTCGGCCAGGCTGCGCATGCGGGGGAAGAGCATGAAGTCGTACATGACGGCGCCCATAGAACCACAGATCATGGGACCCACCCAGAACGCCTGCAGGAGGAGGGAAGAACAGAAACCATATTATACTGTAGTTACATGTGAGATGCAGACACATCGGAGCAAGACAGAACAATCTTAAGGGGCACAATGTAGCACTACATAGTTTGTGTAGATTTTGAGACAGGCATGACACGGGCACCGTGCAGTAATGAAAACATGCTGTTTAACAAATTTCTGCCTCTGTGTCTATCTTCCACCTGTGAACACAATTCTTACAGCATTCTGTGATGAAAAATAGTCTCACAGTGAAATTAGTTAATCATGTTCAGAGTTTACTGAGGATACTCAGGTCATTACAACAATACAGCTTAATCAGTCCTATCATCGGGGAAAGGCACATTTCAGCCAAAATCAATACTTAACTTATATGAATACTTCTTGACACACTAACAGTGCAGACCACATAATTCTATATCTGACCTGAAAGTAGTTTACAAACAATGGAAAGGTAAACACACTTTTTTTTCTTACCCAGTGGTTCATGAAACTCCTCTTGAACATGGCAGGGGTGAAGGACCTGGCAGGGTTCATTTCAGCTCCAGTGTAGAACATCTGAAACAAACAAATAGTGTTCATAGTTGAGTTTTAGATTTAATGTAAAGAAATAAGGAAGCAATAAATTGTTGCGGCCTGGATGTGTTGATCTGTTCTATTTGGGGCCACACATGCTTATTTCTCAATGGTGAGAGCAGGTTCGCACATTGAAAAAGTATTTGATCAGTTTATAACTTTAATGGTAGGTGCATTCTAATACAGAGTCAAAATATCAGAGAGAGAGAGAGAGAGAGAGAGAGAGAGAGAGAGAGAGAGAGAGAGAGAGAGAGAGAGAGAGAGAGAGAGAGAGAGAGAGAGAGAGAGAGAGAGATTCATCTGAATACAATGTGACACTGGAAGTAGAGTATTTAAGGGAATTCTCTTAGGTTAGAAAGATTAACGTTAACATAAATGTTACATAGGCTTTTTACTCACACAACGCAGCGAGGATCGATGGAGGCTGGCTGGCTCTTGCTTCCCCTGGCTGGGCAGCAGGCTTATGGGGCCTGGGTATTGAGCTTGACGAGGCTCCCTGCAGGTGTGCTGCTGGTTCATCTCCAGGGGCCGGCTGCCTTTCATGGTGCGGGGGAAGAGCATGAAGTCGTACATAATGGCGCCCACAGCGCCACAGATCATGAAACCTGCCTAGTACACCTGCACGAGCCATATTATAGTTGCATGTAAGCTTCAGAGACGTTGGAGCAAGACAGCATGGCACATTCTGCAAAACACCAATAAATAATGTAATGACTGATTTAACTGAATACTTCTTGACACACTAACAGTCCCTAACACTGCACAATTTTAATGCATAAATTCTAGATATTTTTTCTAACCCAGTGGTTCATGAAGTTCCTCTTGAGCATAACAGGGGTGAAGGATCTGGCGTGGTTAATTTCAGCTCCAGTGAAGAACATCTGAAAGAAACAAATAGAGTTCAGAGTTGAATATTAGCTTGAATGTAGAAAAAAGACATTTCAGAGAGCAGGTTTCCACACTGAAAAGGTCTAATGTCAAGCACAAGTTTTTTTTTCTCCTGAAAGCAGAGTAGAGCAGGCCTTTCAGGGTTCTGCCTTGATCAGTGCACAGGTGAGCACACACAGCACTGATGAAGGCAAAACCCTGAAACGTGTGCTCTACTCTGCTCCAGAGTTATTGACTCGAGTCATGTGACTGGGACTCAAGTCCAACTCGAGTTGTTAATATGATAAATTGACAAAATGTCAAAAGACTTGTGACTTGACTTGGGCTTGAACATCAATAGTCTCTACTTGGACTTGGGCCTCATGACATCGCACAAAGACTTGCCCCTTCCCATGATGCTTCCCGTTAAAAATATTTTATCTATCCAGTTCAACAAAATCGGAGCATTTTCTACAGTTGATTTCATAGCGCAGACAGCGCAAGCTGCCAGCAGCAGCTTCATTTGCAACGTTCTGTCTTTGAATGCCCACAGCACTTCAGCACGGCGTGCACATTTTAGCACAGTTTAAGAGTTTAGCTACATTCAGCACTGTTGCCAACACGTCCAGCAGTTTGGGCATTCTTTAAGTAGATAGACCAAAACAATTGTATGGTCACAGATCTTTGAATAATTGTATGGTTGTCATTTTCAATGGAGTTTTATTTCTGGAGAGTTAAAATGTCCCTACCAAAGCCATACCATCAGCAAGGTTTGAAATACTTATTCTCACTGTACAGGTACCTGGTGGGCCCTGGTGACTCAGTCCAACATTGTCCTAGCCTAGAAATCTAGACGCCCCTAGCGACAGCAAATTGAATTTGCTCCCGGGGGCAGTCTAGCGGACCCCGGTCGTTTTGCGAGGCTGAAAGTTATCCGATGACAGGGCCAATGAAATCGCGAGGGGGGCCGGGCTACCTAGTAAACAGGAAACTTTCTAAGAAGAAACATGGTGGCCGTCCGTGCTACGTACAGCACGAAAGTGTTTACTTAATTTAAAAAGCCTGGATGATAATACATTTCGTGGCTGACATGGATTGATGTAAAAATACACCATGAACTTATTGGACACAAATAGATCACAACACATTACCATTTGATCATTCGATGTTTTAAGCTAGCTCGGTAAGCTAATTTGAGCATTTTACAGAACCAGATAGTTACACGGTATTATCAGACTACTACTGTAGGTGTAGAATGAAATTGCTGCCCCAATTTCTAATAAGACACATGCCATTAAAAACGAGACATTTGGGAGCTTTGAAAGTCTTTGAGTAGCTTACTAAATAGATGGGAATGACACCTAGTCTACCAAGCTAGTGGCTAGCTAACCTGTCATCAATAACACAGAGCTAGGTATCCAGCCTTGTATTATATGCCTGCCCCAAATTCTAATAAGATCCATGTCATTAAAAACGAGACATTTGGGAGCTTTGAAAGTCTTTAAGTAGCTTACTAAATAGATGGGAATGACACCTAGTCTACCGAGCTAGCGGCTAGCCAACCTGTCGTCAATTACACAGAGCTAGGTATCCAGCTGTGTATTAGTTATGGGTATACAGCTAGCTAGCTAACACCGAACATGCCATGTTGACAACAATCATAAATATAACCATTTAACAAGCCCCAAATTGCTCAACATTTCGCTGGTTGATCAAGGAGGGCCATGTGGTTGAAAACGAGGCATTTTTTAACTGTGTAAGTGAAAACACGATTTATTAGGAAACTTGTTTGTGGCTGTGGTGATCACACGCATTCACTGCTACGACGGCTCGAAGTTGCCGCTTCACCTACAAAGGGGCGTGTCGCGTGTACGTTCTGAAAAACGCTTGACGTTTAACCCCCAAGGGTGGGAGTTTTACAC
>NC_085873.1:8154668-8174668 GCF_034702125.1 Engraulis encrasicolus
GAGGCGAGGAGGAGATTACAGTACAGTACAGTACAGTACAAGGGGCCGCATGCTACATCCAGGCATGGGGGATTGAGTTCAGCTAGTGGGTTCTAATTGATGCTAGAGGGAGCTGAGAAACACAGAACAGCACGCAGGAGAGGGGAGCAGACCAGAAAATATGTCTGCGTGTACGCACACACACACACACACACACACACACACTCGCACACACACACACACACACACACACACACACACACACACTCGCACACACACACACACACACACACACACACACACAGATCAGCTCAGTACAGAGCAGACGCACCATGCCTGTGGGACACGTCCAGGGGTTTAATTAGATTTGTTCTGTGGAAGCTCAAGTTTTCCTCATCCCCTCCAATTCCCCCTCTCTCATCTCTCTCTCTCTCTCTCACTCTCTGTCTCTCTCTCTCTCTGTGTCTGTCTCTCTCTCTGTCTCTCTCTCTCTCTCACTCTCTGTCTCTCTCTCTCTCTGTGTCTGTCTCTCTCTCTGTCTCTCTCTCTCTCTCTCTCCTTTGCTCTCTGACTTGATTGCTTACTCTCTTTTTCTTTCTCTGTCTCTAACTTGCTTACGGTACTCTCTCTCCAAAAGCTCTCTTGTCTTGTCTCCCCCCTCCCCCCCTCATTCTCTGTCTCTGTCTCTGTCTCTGTCTCCCTCTCTCTCTCTCTCTCTCTCTCTCTCTCTCTCTCTCTCTCTCTCTCTCTCTCTCTCTCTCTCTCTCTCTCTCTCTCTCTCTCTCTCTTCAGGAAGACCCCTGGAAGAGCCCACTGCAGGCGTCCTTGTTGTCTTTGGCCCAGACGGGGCCCTGTTGCTTCTCATTTCATTTCAGTAATGTAAGGGGCAACAGGCTATATTCAGCACAGCACTGAACTGCACTGAGGGCTGGGGACTGTGCGCTGCTCTCTCAGCTAGCATTGACAGTAGACGAAGTAGATTAGATGAAGTCATGCTAGGCAAGTTTATTTCTAGGACATCTCATGACACAGAAGCAATTCGATGTGATTTACAAAAATAAAATAGTACAATCAAAGCAGATGATATAAGAAGGAAATGGAGCGAAGGAAGGTTAAAATGAAAGGATAATGGTATAAATCCTTTTTTAAATGTATACTGAGAACTGTGCTACCCACAGGAGCTGTTCTTTGAGCCGGCACTGCTAAAAGGTGGAGGTCAATTAGATTATCCTACATTTTCAATTGGTTACTGATGAAAACAGGTAGAACTCTGTCAACAGATATGTCAACAACTCTATCAAACCGCCATCTTGAAAGAGCTTGTCTCCAAAAGTTCTGTTAATTTTAGCACATTTAATAGCAGTGTTAACATTATCCTTGTGAAGGCAGAGACATGATTACTTTAGATGTTTAGTCATTAAAAATGTATCACTTTGAGCAGTATTTTGCATGAATTGTGTTATACAGATAATGTGTTTGAAGGGTTCAGATGCAAAACCCTCTAAAGGCCGGTAAAATGTTGAATTTTTTAATTGCATTCTCACCAAATATTCACAATCAAAAAGGCAATTAAATATGCAATGATTTGTGTAAGTTTACAGCCTTTTTTGTAAACTCACCAACACTGCTCTCAGGGCATTTTGCATCAGAACTCTTCATTCCTCTGTGTATGCAGATTATGGAAAGAAGAAGGACGTTTGAGGCTCACACGCATACATAACGCTGCAAACAATAAGGCCAAAATTGCCATACACTCTACGAATGTGTTCCTGCCTGTTAAAACACATGGAGCTGGATATTTTAGTGCTACATAAATGCAGTTATTTATTTACAGTCTCTGTATGATTATTCTCTGTGTGAACTGAGAGCGGGGCTACACTTAGTGCAGTTACATGCACAGAGTATTTTTGGTTTAAAACAATTACGAAATATTCATGTTTACATGTGTGGAACAGCATTCTGCAACCAGAATATGTGGTCAAATTCGAAATTAGGCTTATGACAAGAGTTTACATGACTTGTGAGTAAATCACATAATGTCACCATTCCGTTTAAAATCTGACATTTTCCGTGCATGTACGGTAACTGCGCTCCCTGTATGCAGTGCAGAGAGCTGAGGATAAAACCTGAGACCGTTATACTAGAACAACTTTCGTTGCTCTCCATCAGCATAGAGATAGACGAATGACACTTGAGACGTGCACGCAAAGATCATCCTGCAAAAACAATGCTTCAAAAACTGCCATCCTACAATGTCTCCCCGCCTAAGTTTAGATGCTGTAGCCTATATGCAATACAAACACATGCAATAATTTATTCACGGTTACAGTACAGTTGTTCTGATCTGAGAGCGGGGCCACACTGAGTGCACTAGTGCAGTGTAGAGAGCTAACACCTGAGGGCTTCATACTGGAGCTGCTTTCTTAGCTCTCCGCCAGCAACGACTGCAGAGAGAGAGAGAGAGAGAGAGAGAGAGAGAGAGAGAGAGAGAGAGAGAGAGAGAGAGAGAGAGAGAGGAAGGAGACTTGAGACTCACACCTCCGTGATCCCACTCGGCTGTGGAAATCCTGTCCGGCCGTTGGATTTAAGGGCCGGGGGGAGTATATGGGATGGGATGTGTGTGGGGGAGGAGGGATTGGGACGGGGGAGTTAGGGGAGTTTGGGGAGGAGATGGGGCTGTGGGAGTCTGGGTGGATGTTGTAAGAGGGCTTGAGTCACGCACAGATGTGTGTATGTGTATCTGCCTGGTGCTGTTTAAAGGAAACCCAAAAAGTAGAAAAGGAGAATTTGGTCCATGTCGCTGCTTTTATTTAATCAAAGCCAGCGCTTCCAGATTTGAACCTTGAGAAAATGGAATCGGAAACAAAAATCTACTTTGTGAGTTCAGTCTGCAGCTATGGTATTTTGACAGATTAAACTCATAGTGTCATAAGTCATTATTTCTTAGGCAGGGTTTTTTTTTGGAACAAAAAGAAATGGGGAAAAAAAATGTCTGGATGGGACAACCCAGGACCTGCACGTGTACTGTACCATACCCACCCATATCTCAAATTGGCTTCATGGAAAGGTCACATTCTTTAACATCAGGACGCTTTTTCCGGCACATAGTCTCATCTAATCCTCTGGGGGATGATGGGGGTGTGCAGACAAAAACATCACAAAAATTTCCAAGACAACACCCCACACGTACGCGAAAGGCACAGGGCAGTTGACATCTTTGGTTGACATCTTTGGCCAAGTCATACAAAGGGCCCCCTCACCCAATACATGCACTGTAATGAGGATCCAATTCTGAGTCCCTAATCCCTGGGCCTGAGACAACTGACCCCTATGGCCCCCACGTAGGCTTCTCCGATTAAAGGCGTATAACAGCATATAACTGGACAGCTCTGGTGGTTTTCCGCAGAGAATGATGAGGCGATACACTTCCCAAAAAAAACCCTAATACCTGACCTGTGTATTAAATATTAGCTCTCAATAGGGAGGTATAAAAAATAATGACTTGAGCAGGGAAGGCTCAGGATGTCTACAAAATGCTCCTTAGGCCAATGCATGCGTCCCCACGACACTGTTCCACCAAATTCGAGAATATTATATGGTATTAAAAAGTGGGGTGACCGCAATGGCTTTTTTGCCTTACAAAGGCAAGAAAAATTTGACTCTTTGTGGATTTTTTTTATCTCTTTTATGAAGTCCATTCGCCATAGAAAAAAATCTGTTTGAAAACGTCATTATGGTCACCAGCATTTTCTGATGATTCTGATGGATTTCCAACACATTTAAAAGTTTTTTTGGTAAATCCATAATGTTTTCAGCTCCATGAATGAGACTCTAAAATCCAGTAGGGACAGCACACACAGACGGCGTGACGTGGTGTGTTGCTGTGCACTGCAGCACAGTGCACTGAAGTAGAGCACGGTCTGTAAAAAATTACGCCCGCATGTTATCTCACAGGTGCAAATTGAAATGGTTAAACCTCTTTTCACGGCTTTAAATTCCCACTCATTGGCGTGAAGATTTGATAGCCACCGTACGGACGTACACACACGCAGGCACACACGCACCCTCGGCACGCAGCCGAGACCCAGAACCAGACTCAGACACAGAGCAGCTTGCTTCATTCTGGACCTCTGTCCCAGACTGTGGTGCCTCCTGACGGCGCCCGAACTCATTCGCTCTCTCACTGGCTCATTTGCTTGCTCAGTCCCAATGACTGAACCATGCCAAGGTTGTAAATGGGCACAGCACATGGGGAAGCCAGAGGAGAAGGCCAGGGGAGTGGGGCATTCAGCTGGGTTGACGTGGGTTTGGAGTGGAGGGTGATAAGCTGGGTTTGGGGTGGGTTTGGATTGAAGGGTTCGACTGGGTTGGGGTGGGTATGGTGGCTGGCTCGTTTACTTGCTTGATCACTCAGACCACCATGCCAAGGCTATGAATGAGCACAGCACATTGAGAAGCCAGAGAAGGATGCCAAAGGATTGGGGCATTTAGTTGGATTGAGGTGGGTTCAGAGAGCAGGAGTTAGTCAGGGTTGGGGAGGGTTTGGATTGGAGGAGTTCAGCTGGGTGGAGTTGGGTATGGGGTACTGTTGGGTTCGGGTGGGTTCGGAGTCAGGGATGGTAGGCTGGTTTGGAGTGGAGGGTGGTAAAAGTTAGGGTAGGGGATAGATTGGGTTGTGCTTGGAGGACTTGGAGGGTGGTAGGCTGGGTTGGGTTGGGTTTGGATTGGAGGAAAGTTAGGCTGGATTGAGGGGGGTTTTTATCAGGGATGGTAGGCTGGTTTGGAGTGGAGAGTGTTAAAAGTTAGGGTAGGGGATTGATTGGGTTGTGCTTGGGGGACTTGGAGGGTGGTAGGCTGGGTTGGGTTGGGTATGGATTCGGGGATGGTAAGGTTGGGTTAGTGTGCCTTTGGACTGGAGAGTTTGGAGTGAGGTGTTTGGCTGGGTTGGGATGGGTTCAGTGGAGGGTGGTATAGGCTGGGTTGGCATGCGTTTCGAGGGGAGGATGGTAATGTTGGGCTGGTGTGTGGGGTTGGTTTGGATTGGAGGGTTCGACTTGGTTGGGGTGGGCGTGGAGGGTTCTGCTGGGTTTGGAGCGGAGGGTGGTAAGCCTGGTTGGGATGACGTGGGGTTGAGTGTGTGTGTGTGTGTGTGTGTGTGTGTTTGAGTGTGTGTGTGTGTGTGTGTGTGTGTGTGTGTGTGTGTGTGTGTGTGTGTGTGTGTGTGTGTGTGTGTGTGTGCGTGTGTGTGTGTGTGTGGAGATGGTAATTTGAGGGTGGACTAGGATAAGGAGGAGGGTAAATTGGATTATGTGTGTGTGTGTGGGTGAGTTGGGGTGATGTAAGTTGGGCTGCTGTGGGTGTGTGGGTGGGTGGGGTCTCCATGTCCCTCAGACGTGGACGAGACACACAGGCTTGGCATTAGCACAGTTCCAGCACTAATCCGGCTGCAATCCATCCCAGACCAAACAGCTTATTCTGGGGGAGCGCAGCGATGGGGAGAGGTGCTGAGAGAGAGAGAGAGAGAGAGAGAGAGAGAGAGAGAGAGAGAGAGAGAGAGAGAGAGAGAGAGAGAGAGAGAGAGAGAGAGAGAGAGAGAGAGAGACGGGCTTGACGGGCTCGTGAAAGCAGGTGTTAATTAGAGCCAGGACTCAGGGGTGAAGCAGAGCGAGTGCTGGGGAGTGTGTGTGAATGAGTGTGTGTGTGTGTGTGTGTGTGTGTGTGTGTGTGTGTGTGTGTGTGTGTGTGTGTGTGTGTGTGTGTGTGTGTGTGTGTGTGTGTGTGTGTGTGTGTGTATTTGTCTGTGTGTGTGTGTGTGTGTGTGTGTGTGTGTGTGTGTGTGTGTGTGTGTGTGTGTGTGTGTGTGTGTGTGTGTGTGTGTGTGTGTGACTGGAGGGAATGGGGGAATTGTTGTTAGGTTTGGGGCTCGGGCAGCATATTGTGCACTCTATGTGTGTGTGTGTGTATGGGGGGGCGGGGCTCTGGGGGAGGTTGGTGGGTGGGGAGGGTTAGGACATGGGTGGGAGCAGAAGCTGTGACATCATCACCCCCTGACACACACACACACACACACACACACACACACACACACACACACACACACACACACACACACCGCCTCCGTCTCCTTTAGGGGTCCGATACTGACAGGAACTCCATTGTTTGTTGGAGTGAGATGGTGCGGGGTGGTGGGGGGGGATTGTGTGTGTGTGTGTGTGTGTGTGTGTGTGTGTGTGTGTGTGTGTGTGTGTGTGTGTGTGTGTGTGTGTGTGTGTGTGTGTGTGTGTGTGTGTGTGTTGTGTCCATGTGTTAAACATCATCCTCCCACGTGCTGTGGACGCCGACGCAGGGCTGAAATCTTACCCCGCGCCCAGGAGCGGCCCTGGCTGATGTACGTGTGTGTGTGTGTGTGTGTGTGTGTGTGTGTGTGTGTGTGTGTGTGTGTGTGTGTGTGTGTGTGTGTGTGTGTGTGTGTGTGTGTGTGGCTGATGAAAGGCTGTCTGGACTGGTCTGTGGGGCGGGGGAGAGCAAGCTAGCTGCTGGAACAAGCCGAGACTTCAAGAAATCCAGGCTTGTCACGCCACTAACCCCGACCCCTACACACACACATACAGACACACACACAGACACACATGCATGCACGCACGCACACACACACACACACACACACACACACACACACACACACACACACACACACACACACATACACACACACACAAACACATGTGCACTCGCCTCGTACACACAAAGACACAACCTCCTCCATGTCTCGTGGGGCTGCTGGGACTTGGAGTCAAGTGTACGTGTGTGGGTGGATTGAAGTGAGAGAGAATGACAGAGAGAGTAAGAGAGAGAGACAGAGAGCGAGAGAGAGAGCGAGAGAGAGAGAGAGAGAGAGAGAGAGAGAGAGAGAGAGAGAGAGAGAGAGAGAGAGATGAAGACTGAGAGATGGAGAGTGAGAGATGGAGCAAGGGAGAGAGAAAGTATTAGAGAGAGAGGGAAAGGACTCACAGACTTCCGGTTGGCGTGATGTGGTGTTAAGACGCGAGAATCGTGAGCTCCGATACCTTTCAGTTTATAACTTAACGAAAGTACCTTAACTCTTCACGTGTCTTACATTTGGTGAGATATGGAAATATAACGGTAATATACAGTTATACGTTATGCGCAAAATGGGGAAAACTGGTGGAAGATCGACGCCAAGCCAGGATAAAGCAAGTGCTAGCAACATGGCGGATGCTCCACTGACGACTGAGGCACTTGTCACAGAACTGGAAAAAGCTCAGAAAAACTATGACCGACGAACTAACTACTCTCCTGAACACCTCGTTGGAGTCTATTCGTTCTTCGGTTGAATCGATAGAGTCAACACTGGTCACCCAGGCTGGCACAATCAGGGAAATGGAAACTAGTCTAACCGACCACAGTGACCGCATCACACAGATCGAAAGCGAGGTGTGTGTGCTACAATCTACACTGGATTCATTGATGGAGGAGAATGCTGCGCTCCAAACAAAGGTGGAAGATTTGGAGTCAAGATCAAGGCGTCAAAACCTTCGCGTGCTGGGACTACCGGAAAGCATCGAGGGAGGTGACTGCAGAGGCTTTATGTCTAAAATGTTCCACACTTTACTCGATGGGTCGTTGTCTGAGCCACCGGAGCTGGATCGCGCTCACAGGATCCTACAGAATCAGCCCAAAAAACGAGCAGCCCCTCACCCAGCCCCACCAGAGTCTGCACAGGGACCCGCGCGCTCTGATTGTACGGTTTCACAGATTCGTTGAAAAAGACATTGTGCTTATGTGGGCAAAATCTCACAAAAATATCTCATACGAGGGTCACCAAATCAGAATTTTCGAGGATTTCAGTGCAGCAGTGGCAAAGAAGCGCTCAGCATTTAACAATGTCAAAGGGCTCCTCTACAAGAAAAACGTCAAGTTTGGCATGATATATCCAGCCCGTCTCCGCGTCACCTACAGAAACAAAGAACACTTCTTCAATACCCCAGAAGACGCAGAGACATTCTATCAGCGGCACGTCTCGACCACTGGCGGTGCACAGTCGACGGCAGCTGAGGAGGAGGGCTTACCCGCGGACTCGTCCATTTAAAGTTGCTGCCTAGTGCTTACAGGTGATTCCCAGCCTGGCTGGCTGGTTCTTTGTAATGTTAATCTGAAAGTTTTATCCTCAGTGAATTAATATAAAGGTGTTCAGGGCCCTTTCTATCTAAAATAGTAGTCACATGTCATTTGACGTTTAGTTTTCTAGTAACGCATAAGATTGTTTTCATTTGAGTGTGGGGAAATCATGTGTGCCGTGTTTTTTGCTTTTTGTGGAGCAACGTCGCCATCTAGTGGTCTTTATGCATATATCATGTTTCAATGTCTGCTCTTTCCCTACACCCTTGTTTATTTTTATTTCTATGTCTTATTTTATCGTTTGCTCAAGGTATAATAGCAATTTCATTCAGGAGCAGGATTAACACTACATGATTAATCGGATGTATGTCCACTATCTCTGGCTACTCGCCGCTCAAGCGGACGAGCTTCAGACATTTTTGACTGTTATGCTCATTGTTAAAATTTTGGGGGTTTGTGGTTAGGGGGTGGGGGGTGGGTGTGGGGTGGGTGATGTGTTAGGCCAATCGTCTCTTTTTTGTCTAGTCCAATATTGTTTGTTTTTCTGTTTTGTTTTTATTCTTTTCCTGTTGATCTGTGTCACTGCTCTCTATTTAGTAGGGGTGTGCCCCCCCTGGTGTAGATCCCATATGATTCACTCAGTATTTCATGATTTCAAAGTCCTGGTTTAGATGACAACTCCCTCTACAATGCAAGGTGGATCAAATAGACACCCAGTTAATATAGTAACCTGGAATGTACGTGGGTTAGGTGGGCCAATTAAAAGATGTAAAGTCCTCTCACACTTAAAGAGCCTCTCAACTGACATAGCTTTTTTACAAGAGACTCACTTATGCAGAGAAGATCATGTTAGACTACGCAAGCCATGGGTTGGTCAGATCTTCCACTCCAATTTTAACAGTAAATCCAGAGGCGTGGCTATTTTAATTCATAAAAGAATCAGGTTTTCTCCTGATCAGATACACTCTGATCCCTATGGCCGCTATATTATAGTTTCTGGTTTACTCTTTGAAACTCCAGTGGTTTTTGCAAACTTGTATGCACCAAATTGCGATAGCCCAAGTTTCATGTCCAATGTTTTTTCTCAATTACCAAACTTGCATACTCACAAATTAATTTTAGGTGGAGACCTGAACTGCACCACTAGCCCTATTGACCGTTCTCAATCTAAAACAGGGATGCCATCAGCTATGTCCAAGACGTTAACAACTTTCATGGAACAAATTGGCTGTGTTGACCCCTGGCGCTTTTTACATCCTAGTGCTAAGGATTTCTCATACTACTCTGCTGTCCATAAGGTCTTCTCACGTATTGATTATTTTTTTATTGATAAGACTCTTCTACCCTTTCTTAGCAAAGCACAATACTCTGCTATTGTCATTTCTGACCATGCCCCACATATCTTAGGCCTGTACCTGCCATCAAGTTCTCCAAGGCATCAAGGGGGATGGAGGCTTAATTCTAGTTTGCTTGCTGATTCTGACTTTTGTAACCATGTCTCCACAAACATAAATGTTTTCTTAGAAATGAATAGATCTGAACAAGTATCTCCTTCTCTCTTATGGGAAACATTGAAAGCATATATCAGAGGTTGTATTATATCTTATAGTACACATCTGGCTAAAAGTAGAAAATTGAAGCAACAGGAATTAACTGATGCCATTATTGACATAGATAGACAACAGGCGATAACAATTACTCCTGATCTAACTGCCAAACGCTTACAATTACAAACTGAATTTGACTTACTATCCACTGGGAAGGCAGAGTACCTATTGCAGCGTACAAGAGCAACGTATTATGAGCATGGGGATAGAGCTGGCCGCCTTTTAGCTTCACAGTTGAGACACCAATGTGCTTCACGCTTTATTTCACAAATTTGTGATGCTTCCCATAACCTAACTACAGACCCCGCCTCCATAAATTCAGCATTCTCCTCTTTTTACTCTACTCTATATAAATCAGAGCCTCCTTCTGATAGTTTGTCCATGGACTCCTTTCTAGATAACCTAGAATTCCCATCTTTAAGTGAAGACCTGTCAGGAAGTTTAGAGGAACCCCTTGAGCTAAAAGAAATCACCTCCTGCATTTCTCAAATGCGTAGTCACAAAGCCCCTGGCCCTGATGGCTATCCAGTAGAGTTCTTCAAGAAGTTCTCTACTCAGCTAGCACCCTTACTACTGGATGTTTATAATGACTCTTTGGAACAGGGTGTTTTACCTCCAACTCTCAATCAGGCGTTGATTTCCCTTATATTAAAGAAAGACAAGGACCCTAATTTATGTGGCAGTTATAGACCCATCAGTCTACTTAACAATGATGTTAAAATTTTAGCAAAGGTGCTTGCACGCAGACTTGAGACTTGTCTCCCCAATATAATTTCAGAAGACCAAACAGGTTTTATCCTTGGCCGTCAGTTATCATCTAGTGTACGTCGTCTCTTGAATGTGGTTCTATCTCCTTCCGCCTCTCCAACTCCAGAGATGATTGTGTCATTGGACGCAGAACGAGCCTTTGACCGAGTCGAATTCAAGTACTTATTTTCTGTATTGCACAAGTTTGGGTTTGGAACTAAATTTATATCTTGGATTCGCCTTTTATACTCTGCTCCTATGGCTAGTGTTAAAACTAACTCTGACATATCTTCTCCCTTCCCACTAACACGTGGAACTCGCCAGGGGTGTCCCTTGTCACCATTATTATTTGCAGTAGCCGTGGAACCCCTTTCTATAGCCTTGAAATCTTGCCCACATTTCTCTGGTATAATTAGAGGAGGCCTTGAACATAGAGTCTCACTCTATGCTGATGATCTATTGTTATATATTCTTGACCCTCTAAATTGTATTGATAAAATTGTGGATTTACTTAAATTGTTTGGAACTTTCTCAGGATACAAATTGAATATTGCTAAGAGTCTTTGTTTCCCTGTCAACCAGTCTGCTAAATTAATCCCTCCAGGTACACTGCCTTTTCAGTTTTCCCCCAGTGGCTTTAAATATTTAGGCGTTAATATCTGCCATTCACTTAGCTCTCTTCATAAAAACAATTTTATGAAACTCTTTGAGAATATAAAAACAGACCTTCAGAGATGGCATGCCCTACCTATCTCACTTATTGGCCGGGTTGAGACAATCAAAATGAACATACTACCCCGTATCTTATTTCTATTTCAGACACTCCCTCTCTTTCTACCCAAATCTTTTTTTAAATCATTGGATACCATTATATCCTCTTTTATTTGGACTGGCAAGATTCCCAGGATTCAGAAAAGAATGTTGGAGAGACCCAAGCTGGTAGGGGGTTTTGCTCTACCAAATATGTTGTTATACTACTGGGCAGCCAACATTCAAATGCTTAAAAAATGGTATCATCACCCAGACATTAACTGGTGTGTAATTGAAGCTAACTCTTGCACTACATCCTCACTTCCTGCCTTACTCTTTGCTCCTCTCTCTACACGCCCTTCTCAACACACTAATAATCCTGTGGTACTTTCTTCCTTAAAGATATGGAAGCAGTTTAGGCATCACTTTGGTCTCAAATCTCCATCTGTTTTCCTTCCAATCTGCAACAATCACTTATTTTTACCTTCCAGTATAGATCAGACCTTTATGCGATGGAGAAATGTGGGAGTGGTCTCCTTCAATGACCTTTATTCAGGTAACTCTTTTGTAAGCTTTGCGGACCTGGTCAAAAAATGTGGTATTTCAAATCATGATCTTTTCAGATATTTTCAATTGAGAAATTTCACTAAAGCTCAGTTCTCTTCCTTCCCAACATTGCCAGAGAGAACTTTGATAGAAGACATTATGTTCTCCTCAGTCTTTAATAGTCGCATTTCATCAATACATAATCTTCTCCTCTCATCCCAGCAGTCTCCCCTTCTGGGACTTAAGGATACTTGGGAAAGGGAACTTGGTCTTCCATTAGATGAATTCTGGTGGACAGATGTTTTGGCCAGGATTAACACCACATGCATATGTGCACGAATGAGTCTTATTCAATTCAAAGTGGTTTTCAGGCTTCACTATACTAGGGCCAGGTTGAAAAAGCTGTTCCCAGATGCGGATGACCTCTGCATCAGGTGTTCTCACTCTCCAGCAGACCATACACATACTTTCTTCACCTGTCCCAAATTATATGCTTTCTGGTCATCTTTCTTCACCACTCTTTCTGAAGTCCTGAATATTCAAATCTCCCCTTGCCCTTTAATTGCAATTTTTGGTGTGTCCCCTGTTTTAGGGAAATTTAACAGTTACCAGGCGGATGTTATCGCATTTGCTGCACTGATAGCCAAACGCCAAATACTACTTCACTGGAAGAGCCCTAAACCACCTGGCTCCTGTTCCTGGTTTAGAGAGCTTTTGTCTTTCCTACACTTAGAGAAAATTAAGCATACAGTTAGAGGATCCTTGAAAACATTCCATAAAACGTGGGACTCCCTCCTTTCCTATGATCCACAAAATATTAACCAAGTATCCGACAATGAAGATTAGTGACACCCCCCCCTTTAAGATTTGTTTTTATATGCATGTTTTGTTTTATTTTATCTTTTATTTTATTATTTATCAATTTTGTTTTTATTTTTATTTTCCTTTTCATATATGTCTATTTGTGTATGTGTATCTTTCTAAGTTGTAATGTATAGGCCGTCATGTCCTTCCCATATAATGTTTTAAGTTACTTTCATTACATGGGTGGAGTTGGGGTGGCGGGTGGGTGTGTTGGGGGTATGGGTTAAGTTGTTTGAAAAATGAAAAAACTATGGTAGGCCTATGTAATTGTGATATATCTGGCTGTATTACTTTGATGGTTTGCCTAATAAACATATTATAAAAAAAAAAAAGAGAGAGAGGGAAAGAGGGATAGAGCGTGCAAAAGTGGGACAGAGGCACGGGGAGAGAGCAAGACCGACAGACACAGACATACAGACAGACAGACAGACAGACAGACAGAGAGAGAGGCAGAGAGAGAGAGAGGACTGAAAAAAATAAAATAAAAAACGAGAGGAAGAGAACGAGACACCTGATCTATTGTATGTCTGTGTGTCTGACTGAGGCCCATGGACTGACCACAGGCTGCTGGGTGGGAGGCAGGGAGGCAGGCAGGAAGGCTGCTGGGTGCTCTCTGAGATGGAGGAGTAGCTCCTGGGCTTCAGCTCTCACGCAAACGGCAGCCGCACCGAGACATATACACTCCTCACCCACACATGCATACAAACACACACACACACGCATGCATGCACGCACGCACGCACGCACGCACGCACGCACGCACACACACACACACACACACACACACACACACACACACACACACACACACACACACACACACACACACACACACACACACGTAAACTGACACACCCTCAAAGACCTCACACACCTCTCCTTTCGCCCTCTCACCTTCGCTGTCAGTCCGTTTCCTCTCCAAGTCCCAAAGCTGGGTGCCCGGGTGAGTGAGACTGTTGGTCTCACCTATAGTGATCCGTTTGTAGTAGCTGGGTTTGCAGCTGAGTTAGGTAACATGGCCAGCACAGCTGGTTATAGAAGACAAAGGATCCAAGCAGTTGGATTTCTTTAACCCCTTTGTGCAGAGTTTACATGTTATAAACTTAAAGTCCTAAAAATTGTAAGGTCCAATTGTTTCCTTCCTTAATCTGTTAAGGCTCTCTGTGATGTTTTAGCAATGTTGTTATGATGTATTTGAGTCTTTCTAACAAAGTGCATCCATCTGCACAAAGAGGCTACGGAGCATGGATATGTTTCAACTTTCACGTGAAAGCCATCTTCATTGTATGATTGCAGTACCAGAGATGTAGCTCTTGGATATCAAGACAGAACTGAACCCCAGCTTCTAACATGTTGTGTCCTACCGTTATTTCATCCGGTTCACGAAATGATTGCTCAAAACACATTTGGATAGCAGGATATTTTTTCAGCAGGGTATTTTTTTTCTCCTGTTTAGGTGTAAACGCAACATGTGGATAAAAATAAATGAATAAATAAAACATTTCAGCCCCCTATATAGGATATTTTCAGAGCCTGTTTTTTTATATCTGGATTTTAAATATCTGCTACATAAACGGAAGGCCAAAACCAATGTAACCAGGAGAAAAAAATATCCACATATAAAAATATCCTGCTACGTGGAAACAGCTCCTCAATCATTGTAGAGCAGTGTTATCACTCTGCCTTTGAACCAGATCCATGTGGTCCAGTTTGTAATATTCTGTAGTGGACGCTGATGTGCTGACGTGCTGATAAGTGAACAGATAACAATTTTAAAGTGTCTTTTTCTATTCTATTCAACAAATCTTTTTTCAAGCAGCCTCAGTAGTCAAATTGATCAGTGTAGAAAATACACTAGGAGTCTGCCTTTGAACCAAGTGCATTGTGCATGGGGTCCTCTCTTCAACACTCTCCAGTGGACGTTGACACGCTGACATGCGGTTGTTTGTTGACAGTGGGTCTCTCCTCTGACCCTTGTCACGTGTGAGGAAATCCACACTGTTTGTCGACAGGGATACCGTCAGACGCATCTCACGCTACGCTGGAAACTCCTCACTCCACATGCACACAGACGCAAACACACACGCACGCACGCGCACACACACACACACACACACACACACACACACACACACACACACACACACACACACACACACACACACACACACACACACACACACACACACACACACACACACACACACACACACACAAAGGGCCGCTTATAGCTTTGGCCGGGCCCGGGACAAAGTCATGTGAAGGGCCCCCTTGCCCAACACGCAATGTAATGAGGACCCAATTCTGGGCCCCTATTCTCCCTGGGCCCGGGACAAGTGACCCCTTTTTCCCCCCTTTGGTATCCCTGTACACACACACACACACACACACACACACACTACAACACACACACACACACACACACACACTGCCGTTCCCTGGTGGTGACGCTCGGCAATGGAGCGGGTCTAGTGTGAGTCCACAATCTGCTGCTTGTGCGATACACTGCTCTCTTTCTTCACTCCCTCCCCTGAAGGGCAGTCTCGCGTGAAGCCAGCTTTCCGGCGCTGAGAGGGGTTCCCATGGACTTTCGACAGAGTTGAACGATGCCTCGAGTACCGACCCAGAACCCAGAGGTCCCGCTGTCTCACGGACAAACACATTGCTCAAGAGAAAACATCCTGTGCCTACAAAGCAAGGGGGGGCATTTTTCCAAAAAAAGAAGCGTAAGCAAACGCGGTATGGGATGGTTAGTTATCGGCTTGGTGAGAGGCTGAGAGGTTTGATTGGAAATGGGTGTAAAACAACCCAGTAAGGCACGGCCCCGGTTATAGCTGTTACCAAAATGGCAATAACCAAGTCATGATTTACAGTATTACTATAGGCCCTGTGTACTGTCATGGTGTTTTTTTCCAGTGACTATTACAACGTTCCACTGGGCTACATAAGAGGCTACATGCTAAATGAAGTACAGTACAGTATGGGAGCTGAAAGCTGTTATGTGGGTAAATTATTTTTCAGATGATAAAGGTAGAAGTGCAAGCGTATTATGACAAGAAACATGTCTGGTCGTTAGATGCTCATTCATTTATTCTCCTATCATCATGTTAAGCTGGGCTTACACTGTGCGACTTTTGCCCGATTTTGCCCCGATTTGGCACTCGCACGACTTTTTGGGAGTCGGGCCGATTTCTTGCTCAATTGCAGGTCAATCGTGAGTCTCGCATCGTGCAGTGTACATTGGGTAACGAGAAGCGATTTCGCCTCACGATCGTGCAATTGCAGGGTTGCAAGAAAATCAAAACTGTTTGAAATCCTGGTCGTGCCGTGTCAGCAAATCGCACAGTTAAAGCAGTGCTACGACCCGATTTGACACTACACATGCACAAGTTAATCGGGCCGTGCGATTCGCTCTTGATCCCGTCCTCATCTCTACCTCAGGTTCGCATGTTCCCTACAGGTCAGATTAGACTTCTGCAACTGCGCTCGTCAAAACTCGCGTGGGAGTGGCCACGAACCAACATTGTATTCATGCATCTGCGAGTTCTGCGAGGTCCGAGGTCTCGTCGCGAGGCACATTTGAAATTGCGCGATTAGGCTACTTTCACTACATTGTAAGCACTGCGGTCATTTTTAAGCAATGTTGCTTTCTATCCCGGTTAGCTAGGTATTTTCACACAAATTGCAAAGGCAATGCACTGGTATCATTATTTGACATACCCAGTCTGTTTTCACGAGCAGAAAATGCAAGCATGTAAAGACAGTTGATCTGCTGATGTGTGTTTACATTCGGTGGAGGAACGGTAGTAAAACCGCAGGCATTTGTCACGAGTGTTCAACTGATGCATTGTTTGTTACTTAGCTTGTAGCTTCGTGTATTTAGGCCTACACACATTTACACACAAGGCATTGAAGTTTTTAACAGAATACAGCTCTGCTCTCGCAAACTACTGGCATTGCGCTGCCACAAGAACAGAACAAGGAAGTAGCGAGACGACCAATCATAGTGCCTTTTTGTCTGCGTACTCCGCGTCCGTCCGACGGATAGTTAGAATTTTTTCGAGGCGCCCGACGACGGGTGCAGAGCCTCTGAGAGGGGGGCGTGGACTCGCATGGACAGAAAACGGACGGACGCAGATTCTATGCGTCCGAAGCATAAATCTAGCTTACCTCTGCAGCCCCGGCAAAACACGCGCGTCGTGTCGCACAGTCGGACCATTCTGCTCGCATCCGACCGCCGGCTCGTATAGTGTGAGGACGTGAGTCGTAGAAATGAACTTTTAAATCGCGAAATTTCCTCGTGCAGTGTGAGCAGGAGCTTCATACCCACGACTGAAAATATTGCACAGTGTATGCCCGGGTTTAGTTAGACTAAGAGTATAATCGTGAGAGACTTACTTTGGAGCTTTGAACATTATTTTGAATACATGGCTGATGATGTAGATTGTAGAGTATACTAATATGCTTGCTAAATCTACTTCTGTAATAGAAATGAATTATTACGAGGATGATGTGGACCCTCTGTAAATGCTTAGATTTTAGCTGTCAGCTGCCTGCCTTTTTGGAGTGCGTGGTGTGGTGTGAGTGAGTGTGTCACACATCTGCATCGAGTGTCTGTCTGGCCCCGAAGAGTCCCCCGGTTGTAAGAGAAAAAGTATTTGGTCCGAAATCCAAACTCCAGCTGTTTGGTATTTATTGCGGCCAATAAAATGCCTCTGATTCACAGTAGCTTTTATTGATCATTCATGGTCTGCACTGTAGCAAAGAAATATTTATTGTATCTGTGTGTGCGTGTGTGCTGTGCGCCATTGGAACGGCCCAGTGATCCCATTTCAGTCAGCCAGTCCCTTCACTTTTTTTTTTCTTCCAAGGTTCAATACGTACTTTTAGGTGCCAGGACTGTTAGTGTTGTGCATTAAATCACACTGTCAGACAGAGGATTAGTTGTTTTTTCTCCAAATAAAAAAGATAAGGAAAAAAAAGAAAATCAGACAAAAGGGGCTTTTGTATTTTGGAGGGGTGGGGTGGCAAGGAGTGTGGTGGTGGGGGTGGCGGTGGGGGTGTGGGTGATTGTCTGGACGCCATGATACCTGAGCAAAGGAGAGAGAGAGAGAGAGAGAGAGAGAGAGAGAGAGAGAGAGAGAGAGAGAGAGAGAGAGAGAGAGAGAGAGAGAGAAATATGACGGACGGAGGTGGAGTTGGAGGGTGGGGGTGATCGTCTGGACGGCATGATACCTGAGCAAAGGAGACGACAGCGTGCTGCTGATGGATGGCCCTCTCAGCTGCTCCCGGATCCCGTTTCGGGCCCTTCTGCCGTCCTGCGGAGAGCAGAGGTGGACTGGAGATGGGGATGAAGAGAAAGAGAGAGTGAAGAGGTGGAGTGGAGATGGGGTGAAGAGAGAGAGAGAGAGAGAGAGAGAGAGAGAAGAGGTGGGGTGGAGATGGGGTTTAAGAGAGAGAGAGAGAGAAGAGGTGAAGTGGAGATGGGGATGAAGAGAGAATGAGAGAGAAGAGGTCGACTGTCGAGGGGGAGAGTAGGGAGAGCAGAGGGGGGCTGGAGAGGGGGATAGAGAGAGAGCAGAGGTGGATGGGTGGTGGGTAGACGTAGGGAGAGATAGACTGGAGAGGGGGATAGAGAAGGGGATATAGAGAGAGCAGAGGTGGATGGGTGGTGGGTAGACGTAGGGAGATATGGACTGGAGAGGGGGAGAGAGAGAGAGAGAGAGAGAGTAGAGGTGGACTGGCTCCCACATAGAGAGTAACAGAATGCAAGGCTCAGGGCTTGTCTGCTCCCGGTGACCTGCAGGAGTCGTGTGAGATAAGACTTATTATCATCACAGGCATACAGGGCTGGACTGGCCATCTGGCATAGCGGGCCTTTCTCGTTGGGACCCACACCCTCGTGGGCCCCTATTTTCAGAAATGTAGGAAAAAAACTGAAAATAGGGGCCCACGAAGGTGCGGGGCCCCACCGGAGAGTCAGTTCTGTGCCGCTAATTATGAAGGGCCCCTTTAAGCAAAAAGGCCCGGGCCCGATCTCTCCCCCAGTCCAGGCGGTAACGGTGTAATCACTGGCATATGAATGAAGTGATATGCTAGTAACTAGTGATATGCTAGCATTATTGATGTATTTGACTGTTGTCATAATGTGTCATTCGGCTTTTGCAATGTCAAGTTGACATGTTTGAGTGTCATGACAGACACATTCAAAATACGAATGAAATGGCCCACCTTGACAAGTCATAAACTTCAATAATGTGCCAGTAGTGTTCCTGACATGGGTTATACCATTCGTATGACGCTTACTTGACACCCTTATGCAGACTCCTTCAAAGAAAGTGTTACCTTTTGAGGTCAGAGGTCCCCTCGTCTCTAACTCCAAAATAGGCTACAGGGTAACAAGCTTTTGTCCAAACCTCAGCAACATTTGCAAAACTCTTAATACAGTTAGCACACCAAGAGCTTTCCATTGCCATACAGTGGACACATTACATGTCTTTTTCACACAATTAGCAGTCAATGAATGCATTTCTTCGTGTATATTTAACAGTGTGTGCTTTGGGAAGAAAATGAACTGATTGGCCAATTGTGCTTGGTAGGTGGTAGTCTGTGTTAAGAGTTTAGAAAAGGTATCCAAAGTATGGGTAAGCGCTTGTTAGGAATTGAAAAAAACTGTAACTCTATATAAAGCAATCAAATCATTGTCATGTATTACCTCCACCAAGTTGGGTATGTTATTGGTCACGTTGGTTTGTCTGTGTGTCTGTGTGTTCTGTGTGTTTGTTTGTCTGTCAGCAGAATAACTCAAAAAGGTATGAACAGATTTGGATGAAATTTTGTGGAGTTATTGGAAATGACAAAAGGAACAATTGATTATATTCTGGTGGGGACCCGGATCATGATCCGTATACAGGATTTAAAAAAAGATTCTTCAGCATTGCGGGATAAGGCGAATTTTGACATTCCACACATTCCTACTGTAACTCCACAAAAAGAAGGCAGAAAGACTATAGGGTGTAACACTGTCAAATGTTCTATCAAACAACTTCCTTGGCGGAGGTCTGCACTCTCTGAGTGCATTTGTAGTTGTATTAGTTATATTAGATTAGTGTACAGTATGTGCATGTGATTCATATACTATCATGGTGTCACCCTTGTGACCCTCAGACAGAACTATCAAGAAAACGAAAACAAATCTAATCTAATGTGTCCAATTCCATCCATGCTGACCAGAATTTGTCTCGCCACGGAAGCCTCTCAGTGTCTCGCCCCTTTTCACTTCATTGATTCGCTCTCCAAAGGCCCATATTTATTCCGATTCGCCGTGCTAATTTTAGAAAACTGTTTTCGTCTGCGGTCCCCTACAGA
>NC_085873.1:8179668-8182168 GCF_034702125.1 Engraulis encrasicolus
ATACACCACCCCTCTCCCACCCACCCAACCTACCTCTCAATTCCATTGTGACCCTGTCTGAAATAGCTGCAGAAGATATGGCAGAGAAGTGGCATGGAGCAGATTATTTTAGTAAGAGACCTCATCAATGTGCTTTTGCAAGAAAAAAATCCTATAAACACACTATACAAAACTTAACAAAATTCCTATAAACACTCCTCAACCTTGTGGACAGCCATCCCAGATAAGTTGAAGCTGTAATAGCTACTGTTCAAAAGGTGGACCGTGGACAGATATCATATTGAACCCCATGGGTTAGGAACGGGATGGCAGTGAAGTTCATATGTGAGTCAAGGCAGGTTAGCAAATACTTTTAGTAATATAGTGCAGCTAATCACATAACGTCTCTGGCTTGACAGCCTGGGACATTGGGAGATGTGAACGTTCCGATTGGTTTTCGCCAAACAGTGTCAGAGCGAATTCGCCTACGATTACATTGAGTTTAATCGTCAAAATTCGCTCTGGTCGCTCAAGAAGCTTCACTCCTGGCGAATTCGCTTTGGTAGCGCAGGTCGCGTGCCCTCCATAGAGAAGTAATGACTTCCGTCGCTTCATTCGCTCCGTTCGCTCCTGGTCTGTACACGGCATAACAGTACAATACAGCAGAGCAGCAGCAATTCATGCATTCAGGTTGTCTCTGTTGTTTCCATTTTCAATTTTTAAGGTGACCAAAAAGGTGAAAAAAGCACCCAGGTACTTGCTTTGAAAAACACAACACCTATTCATTTTTCATAAGAGATTTTCTTTAAAATGGCCTTCACAATTACCATGCACAAGTCATTAGTGCGTATGTTTTGCCAGACATTACAAATGTAAACTAATGATCGCTCATAGCAGGTAATGGGATTTCTCATATGCACAAATGGTTTCCTGAAACCGGATGTCTTGAAATGATGTTTATATTATGTTTGACTTGCCTGCTGCTACCTGAACAGAGGGGCTACAAAGGCTTTATTCACTGAGATTTATCTGCAATGTAGGCCTACATGGACCAAACATCATTTTCCTTTCCTTTCTTTTTTTTTCTACCCCTTTTCCTCTTTATGAAATGGATCATTTTTCTAATCACAGTGCAAAATATCACCTGGCGTGGAAATAAGTACAAGTTTACTCTGTGTCTGTCATCACTTTTTGTTGAAGTTTAAGGGGGTGTTCATTTACTAATGTTGTTTTTTTTTCAACCTTGTACTCTGGGAAATTGTGTGAACTTGTCTGAAGCTTTCAAAAGAGCCATTACTTTGAAACTGTTTTCTTACTTTGTGTTGATATTATTATAGCCCACGTATGGCCCTTACACTTTATCAATGTTTTTACAATACGTCCCATTCAACATTCTACTGTTTGGCTCCATATCTTTCCTGGCCCGGTAAATGGCATCAATTAAATGGTGGATTAGTCATGTGTTTGCCCAAGACGTCAAGTAATGATTTGTTCACGAGCAACAACATGCAAATCTAATCAACAAAAGTAGGTTTAATGGCTCAGAGCGTATGATTTATACGGAACAAACACTTTATCACATACGACATAAAGTATTATTCCTTGTAGCAGAGAGAGACAGAGAGAGAGAGAGAGAGAGAGAGAGAGAGAGAGAGAGAGAGAGAGAAAGAGAGACAGAGACAGAGAGACACATAGACAGAGGGAGACAGAAAGAGACAGAGAGACAGAGAGACAGAGGGAAAGGGAAGGTGGTAAATGGGGAATAAAGGAATAGACGACTGGAACTGTACAAATGTTCTGTTTACAACTTTCAGTAGGAGGGAGAGTGAGGCTTTTGTGTTGCTTTGATGTCATGATGAAATGTTGCTTCAGTAAACAATAACAGCATGCAGATGGGGTCGTCCCCACTGGTCAGGGGGTTGAGAGAATTGGGGGGGGGGGGGGGGGTGAGATGGGGGTGACGGTATGGGTCTGTGTGTGTGTTGGGGTTGTGAGATGGGGGTGACGGTATGGATCTGTGGGTCTGGGTCTGTTTGTGAGTGTGTGTGTGTGTGGGGGGGGTGGAGGTGTGAGAAGGTGAGATGGTATGGATCTGTGTGTGTGTGTGTGTGTGTGTGTGTGTGTGTGTGTGTGTGTGTGTGTGTGTGTGTGTGTGTGTGTGTGTGTGTGTGTGTGTGTGTGTGTGTGTGTGTGTGTGTGTAGGGGGGTTGGGGTAGGGGGCGGAGGGACACGCTTTAATTTCAACGGCTTCACAGTCGTGACCTGCACACCTCCGGCTATCCATCAACCTGCCCTCCCAACACCACCCCCCAACTCTCCCCAGCCTCCACTAACACCCCCAGCTCTCCCCAGCCTCCATCCCACCCCTGCTGCTGCCTCTGGGTCTCCACCCTCCCCCTGGACCTGGCCTGTCCCTGCACTCAGCTGGTGGAGGAGGAAGAAGACAGAAGAGGCAGCATGAACAACGCTCTCCTTCTCTCTCTTCCTCTCCTTTTCCCTCTACCGCTTTTCTTCAAACTAC
>NC_085873.1:8192168-8194668 GCF_034702125.1 Engraulis encrasicolus
AACTTAATGTTCTTAAAGGTTGACTGTAATATTTTTAGTAGTTTATTTCCAGAATTCATGCTGCCCATTCAGAAAGTATTCAGTATGACTGGAAAAATTGCACTTTTCCTAAACGAAAAGGGGGATCTTCCATTTTGAATTTCCAGACATTTACATTTTTAGCTGCAACACTTACTATACTTTAGTCATACTAGTAAATATGAGTTTATTATTTAGTACATATTCATAAAAAGATTAAATTTGGTTACAAAAGTTGCAATACCTACTCTGGTCACCTTCGCACACGTTGCACCTATAAGTCTAAGTATAAAAATAAGTATAGCAACATAGTGAAAACTGTGGCAGACGAGTACTGCTCAACAAAGAATGTTGCAAAATTATTTCCCCATTACCTTTTACAACACAATTGTGCAGAATAACTTTTTCGTTGTATGATTTAATTGTATCACCATTCAAGTCCATCGCTCAGAGATGCAGTTTTGAAAATGTTACGACACTTGACCTACATCATAGCGTGAAATTAAAGCCTCTTGTCTGTCAATAGCAAAGGGACGACATTTATGAGAGCCATATGGAATTTGTTTAGTTAATGTGAACATCTGGTGAACCATCATGTTGGATCAAAAAATATGTCTGAGTTGCTGTATCTGTATATATCCACAGACGTCTGCACATATTAATGTACAGTAAGCCGTTGTATTTCAGGATACGTCTGTCTTCACTACATGGTATACAAAAGCGATTGTACTCACTACACTTTAGATACAATATCATATAGGGGGCAGTCGTGGCTCAGTGGTTAGAGCACTGGGTTGGCAACCCAAGGGTTCCCGGTTCAATGCCCGACCGAACCACGACTGAAGTGCCCTTGAGCAAGGCACCTAACCCCCACACTGCTCCCCGGGCGCCGCTCAGCAGGCAGCCCACTGCTACGGACTAGTGTGTGTACTTCAAGGTGATTCACTAGTCCAAATGGGATAAAGTGCAGAGAAAGAATTTCCCCTAGGGGACCAAAAATTGGCTCCAATTGGCTTCAATATATAGGCCCTAAATGATACTATTGTCACAACAGACCATGTTAGAAAAAGCAAGTCTAGAAATGTAATCTTCAACACCCTCAATTTTTTAATTTAGGTGAAACATTATATTTTTTCTCTTTCACATCTAAATCTGCTATTGACTATCTCCTTTTCCACTACTACTTACTTATTATATGCATGAACTCAACCTCATATGTGTTGCACTGATGACTGAGATGTTGATCTCATTGTACTTAGATTATGTATCAGTTACATTGTACTGTCTAGTGACAATAAAGGGCATTCTTCATTATGTTTTTATTTCCCCTCCTTGTAGATAGGACAGTGAAGATAATGACACCGTAGACAATGGGAGACAGGGCCGGTTTTTAGCATAGGCCGGCTAGGCGGTCGCCTAGAGCGCCATGTGAAGAAGGGGCGCCGAAATGGCGCTCTCCTATGCGTAATTTTGCGATATGAAGTTTTTTTTATGAAGTCGCAATCAACAAAGAGTGGCGAAAGCGCTCATCACGGCAAAGCGCCCCTCAGCCAATAGTAATATCGCTTCCAACTGTCTCTGGGAAGTCTGTGAACCAATAAACAGACAGTTCTGAGAAAGGGGGCGGGACGAGTGACAGCCTGCGCTCTATTTTGAATTTGGAGACTCACTCGAGAGACAGAGAGGGCAAGCGCAAACAATAGTGCTGCTCTGCTGGATGGAGATTATTATGTTCTCATTAAACCACTCATTGCATGATGCAGGAGTTTCAGAGGGTGTTTTGGAACTATGTGATTTAATCAGCAACCGTTTGTGATTATGGAAAGCCTAATAGTTATGAGGTTACTATTTGGAATTAGAGAGAAAAAGAGCTTTGTTTTTGATCAGAGAAATCGCTAGTTAGCATGCTAACATTAGCCAAGTATGCCAAGCAATGAAATCCAGTAAAGTAGCTGTTAGTAGCCTACTCACTACTCACTAACACCCACCTGATATCATAATAGGCCTACTTGCTTAGGTTGACAAGCAATGTAAAGTAAGACTGGTGCAATGTTTAAAACAATTTTAGCTGCCATATCTCCTTCCATCCACATGAATTACCTGCTTGTTGTAAGCTTAAAAAAACATTAATTTCCAGACCAGAATGACATAGCCTACATTAATCATGTAACAGAACCATGCACAGCAGACAAGTGAGGCTATTTACTATATTTTGTATATTATGAAATTCAATAGCGTGACAGCTCTTCTCCCTTTCTCTCACCCTGTCCCTCCAGTTCAAACACATAGATAGCCCCCTTCTCATTCTCCTACTCACAAATGCACCACTATTTCCAGTCCAGAAATGAAATTGGTTTGGAAGGCTTGTTGTCTACACATGGGGGGGGGGGGGGGGGGGGGTGGAGGGGGGGGGTGGGGGGCGCCAGAACTCAAACTCTCCTAGGGCACCAAATAAGCCAGAACCGGCCCTGATGGGAGAGAC
>NC_085873.1:8204668-8214668 GCF_034702125.1 Engraulis encrasicolus
TCTTCTTCGACATCTTCTTGTCCGCGTCTCCGGCCGCTCCCAGGCCCTGTGGCGAGTAGTCCCCCTCCAGGCCCCCACCTCCCGGCAGCCTGGAGTCCCCCCCAGCTGCCCCACCAGCACTGTCCATCTCTGTGCCCCCTACCACCCCACCGCCAACGCCGACCCCTCCAGCGCCCTGGCACGGCTCCTGCCCGCCCCGGACGCCCCTGGGCTCGCAGGGCCCGAACTGCCAGTCCACAGCAGGCCTGCCGGACTGGTACCCGGTGGCTGCCGCGACGGCGGCGGCCGTGGCGGTGGCGTGGGCCTCGGCCGGGTAGAGTCTGTCGTCGGCGCGGGGGTAGGCGTGCGGCGAGGGCACCAGGCAGGAGCTGGAGAAGTCCGTGTAGGCCAGGAAGTCGGGCTTCTGGTGCAGGGAGAAGGGCCCGGCCTGCTGGTAGGGCTGCAGGCCGCCGGAGGGGACGCCGGAGTGCGGGGTGCGCACACAGCCCCAGATGGGGTTGGCCGGGTGGGAGCTGCGCATGCAGCTGCTGGCTGGCTGGTCCATGGCTGGAGCTGGAACTGGAGGTCCTGGTGCTGGTGCTGGTGTCGTTGGTTGTTGCTGGTGGACAAACCGCCTTTGATAGTGGTTATGGTCGTCCTGGTGGTAGTAGTGGTGGCGCTAAGTCTTATGGTGGAAACTGCTGGCGCCTTTGTTGAGACGAGGCAAAGAATTTGGTAGGTGAATGGGTTCTGGTTCAGAATTGGGTCCAACTTGTGTTTCGTCTTTTGTCTGCCGGTTCACAGAAGATGAGAAAAAAGAAAACACAGACTGCACCTCTCCCAGAAGTATGTAGAAGAAGTAAAAGTCCTCCTCACCTTCTCACACAGGCTCACACATGGGTTCACACGCAAGCAAGCGAGTGAGCGGAGCACCCACCAAAAGCAATGTGCGGCAACCCAACAAGCCAGCTAAGGGCTCTGTGTGTGTGTGTGTGTGTGTGTGTGTGTGTGTGGTGAGACACACACACAGTCCAGACGGAGAGTGCAAAAGAGACGACGGCGAGACGCACAGATGTAGAGACGGTGGCGTGCAAAAGATCAGCTGGTCGTTGCCGGTGGTGGCGCTGAGGTAATGGTGCTCGGGGAGTATCCGCTTCTCCACTTCTCCTTATCAGGGCTGCTGCTTTAGTAAAGGCACATCACCATGGCTCAAGCTCAACCCAAAAAAAATAGCGTCAACCTGTGGAAATATCACTCTCTCTACTCGTTTTCCACCCTCTTTCCTTCTTTCCCTCTCTTTTTTCCCCCTATCCCTTCTGTCCTGTCTTTATTCCTTCCTCTCTGTGTCTGACTGAGATTGTGAAGTCTGAAAGTTTTGTGGTGGGAGCATGAGCATGAGCACACACACACACTCTCTCTCTCTCCAGTTGTGGTGGTGTAACTCTAACTCTGTCTGACTTTCTCTCCCTCCCTCCTTCCCTCTCTCTCTCTCTCCCTCCCTCACTCGCTCTCTCACTCTCTTAAGGTGTGACGTGTTGAAGTGGCTTCCCTGGATCTCTGTCAGTGCCACATCCACTTGCACTCCACACACATACACACATATACAAACTCTCTCTTTCTTTCTCACACACCCACCCTCACACACGATCAGAAATGGTTTTATCTCTTAATTCTCTCTCTTGTCTGCCTCTCTCTCTCTCTCTCTCTCTCTCTCTCTCTCTCTCTCTCTCTCTCTCTCTCTCTCTCTCACTCCTACTCTGCTCTGCTGCCTATTTTCACAGCTCTGAGGCTTTCCCCGTGACAGGGTCTCCCTCCTCCCTTTTAAACGCTGAGGTGGGAAAGAGTGGCAAGTTTATGGCCTGTAACGTGAGCCCGCGGAGGTGGAGCTCTATCCAGCCAGCAGGCCTACAGAATCCCCCCTATCCCCATCTCCGCCTCTCGGCTCCCCCTCTACCCCTCTCTGCCTCTGCCTCTGCCTCTCTCTCTCCCCTCTCCCTGCCCATGGCCACATGTGCTCCGACTGCTGGTGGTGCTGCTGATGGTGGTACTACCAAACTAAGTCTCTCTCTCTCTCTCTCTCTCTCTCTCTCTCTCTCTCTCTCTCTCTCTCTCTCTCTCTCTCTCTCTCTCTCTCTCTCTCTCTCTCTCTGCTCTTGTCCACATGTGCTCCTACTGCTGCTGCTGCTACTGGTGGTAGTGTTACCACTTGGGCCAGATCCAAAGCCAGGCGCTCTCTCTCTCTCTCTCTCTCTCTCTCTCTCTCTCTCTCTCTCTCTCTCTCTCTCTCTCTCTCTCTCTCCATCAGATCAGTGGGGATGCGGTTTGATTCAATATTTAATTACAACTAAACATGTAGAGATAATCTTTCTCAACATTTCTTTCAGCAGCTCTGAATAGCTCATTCTCTTTCTGAAATCGTTTACAGAAAATAATTTAACATAGAAGGAATCTTCTTCAAAATGCATATTTCCTTTGTGATAGTTTTCGACTCAAAATATCAAAACTGTCACTGTCTTTGCCACACACACCCCCCCCCCCCTCTCGCTGACCAGTGCCATGCAATGGAATACAATACAGTGCAATGTAGTGAGAGAGAGGGAAGACCAGCCCAGCCCAGTCCAGCCCATCCCCAGTTCTGCTCACCCTAGCCCAGCCCAAGTTCTGCTCTGCCCAGCCCAGCCCAAGTTCTGCTCTGCCCAGCCCAGCCCAAGTTCTGCTCGGCCCAGCCCAGCCCAAGTTCTGCTCAACCTAGCCTAGCCCCAGATCTGCTCAGCCCACCACAGCATCTTGTCACCAGGCAAGGCAGGCAGCCGCTTGGGGGCCCCAGTCAGTAGATGGTGAAAAACAGCTCAACTTCAAACTATAATAGCGGCAATTTGTTTTGGATGTTCATTCCTTTGGGTTTTTGCTTGGGGCCACCATTGACACTAGAATCGCCTCTGCACCCCAGCCCCAGTTCGGCTCTGCCCAGCCCAACCCAAGTTCTGCTCAGGGTAGCTCAGCCTCAGTTCTGCACTGTGTTGCCCTGCCTCATCTACTATTAATCACGAGGGAAATTTTATATGCACATCTGATGGGATTTCCAGGCGCACTGGGCGTTTTTAAAGGAACACTGTCTGTAAAACGGAGAGAGAGAGAGAGAGAGAGAGAGAGAGAGAGAGAGAGAGAGAGAGAGAGAGACGAACGAACACCCACACAGGAAAGGGTTCCAGGTCTCTTTTCCCCTCTCTTTTTGACTTTTCTCTTTCTCTCGCTTCCCTCCTGTCTCGTTTTCTCTTGCTCTTTCCTTCTTTCTCACTTTCTGTCTTCCTCCCCTCTTCCAGCTCTCTCTCTCTCTCTCTCTCTCTCCCCCCCCCCCTCTATTTGTTCACCTTTACTTGCCTTCTTTCCCCTGTGAGTTTTACTCCTTCGCCTCAGTCTGGCTTTTAACTTTTTTTTTTAATTGTCACGCAACACACATGTACATTGAGATTGACAGAGGTGAGAAGGGAAGGCTGATGGGAGTGATGGCAGAGGGAAGGAAAACCACCTCTCAATTTCTTTCAGCACACATACGCAGACACACACACACACACACTCACGCAAGCATGAATACATAACCTCACACGCACACACACATGCACACACACACACACACAACCAACAAACCAACCAACTAGCCAACCAACCAACCAGGCTCATCAGCCCACACTTGGCCAGGCCTGGGACTCCTATTGTGTCTGGCAGGTGTGTTTTGGCTGGAGACATTAAGTCACACAGTGAAAAACATGACGTTACATATGACGTCACAACGTCACGCACGACACGCTGATCCCTGGAAAACGTGCCCACATGCCTTCGTTCACAGTACAAATGGGCAGTGCGAGTTACTGTTTGGAGGTCAGAGCTAAACTGCAGCCCTGGGGGCAACTTTTGTTTACATTTTTAAAAAAATGAGCATAGGCCTACTCCAAATATTTTCCCAAAAAGGTATCACTGTTTTCTAGCTGTCAGCTGATGTTGCATAACCTTTTGGATGTTTTGGGGAATAAATAAAAATGTTTTTTTGAAATGTAAACAAACGTTGCCCCCATTAGAATAGCTGATATCTCGGAAAGGGCTGAGCCAAAAAATGCGGCGTACTGACAAGTCAAGGGTAGCGTGAGCAATACAACAGCACATTGAAATTGGCAGGAGTTGCCCTTTAACCATGGGAAACGCTACACTGATTTTGCATTGAAAATGCTTGTTTTAAAAAGTCGCCAGATGCACCAAAAAGTTGCCAAAGTCGCTGGATGAGGTTTTTAGTCGCCAGGCCGTCAAAAAGTCGCTAAATCTAGTGACAATGTCGCTAAATTGGCAACACTGGTTGGGTCTTTTGGTGTTCCTCAGGGTGAGAAGAGCAGAGAGCAGAGTGGCTGGTCTCTCACCTTTACTGTACACAACAATAACATTTATCACAGTTAAACAGTATGACTATGTTGAAAGGAAATGACAGTGGGGAAAAAATGCTAATTGACACCTCTGTGTACATAGTTGAATATACATTACATTGCATTACATTTGGCAGATATTTTTATTCGAAGTGACTTAGGTACAATTGAGGACATAATCGTAGAATACAATTCTTGCACTTACAACTTGCACAGGAAATATACAAAGTATGACTATTCGCTAATTGAGAGAAAAAAAGAGTTTTCCTGACTCACATCTGCATCTTTATTACTGAAGGCACCAGGCACCTCTCTTAAATATGGCCTCTCAACATCATTTCATTAATATTGCTGTGTTCCCCATAGCTATTGAATGTGCTACGCTTTGGTCCTGTTTTAAAAAACGTTCTGTTTGCTTTGTTTCAAGCCGTTTTAGCAAGCTAGCAAGGTGGCTTGTGGAGAAACGAGAGGGTGTTCCGGTTTTCTCGTGGAAATGCGTCTCTGATTGGCTCACTCCTCCTGCTCTCGTGGAAATGCGTCTCTGATTGGCTCAGTCCTCCTGTTCTGGGAGAGATTGTAATGGGAAACAGAGTCACCACTTCCCTGGGTGGCACTGCACTATAGGGGCGCCAACGGAGGCGTGCAGGCTCCATTCAGGGCTGTGCTCTTTCGACCTCTAGGCGAGCTGCAGGCACGGAGCAACCAGAGTGGGCATGCTGTATGTATGAGGCTTTGTGCTGTGTGTGTATCTGAAAGTAGCAACCAGCTGATAGCTAAGCTAAGCTAGGTTTCGGGCCACCAGACGTTGCTTGTTTTGAAATCAAGTAGAAAAAAATTACTTGACACGTTTTTATGGGTCGCCCTAAACCTTTGTGGGCAACGCCTTCTTTCGACGTGACGCAACACAGAAAGGCTTTTGTGATTTGCATTATTTATGTCAATTGGGAAACACCTGGAAACATAGCCAGGCGAGGTGACGCACCGCTATGAGAGCCTTGCAAGTGAGTTTAACTTGGGGTGTCCGTCCGATTTTCAAAATGAGTGAGCAAAACTGTGTTTTATCGGAAGTTGGCCTTTAAATTCTGTAAAATAAGATGTTTATTTGGATCTACAGTTTACCTAACTGTGACATACTCAGTTCATGAGAAACAGATTAACACTTCAGCTTTATTTACACGGTTTAATGACGCATTGCACAAAGTCGTTCATGAGTCAGTCCAATTATACGCCCAAGTTACAAAACACTTTCAACATATTTTGAGAGGTACCAGACTCATGGTGGGAGCAACAGAGGCCATTAGAGATATTTCATGCCTCTCACTCAATTTTACTCAACTCCATACTCTCACTTCCGAAAACTGATCCCTCGTCCACACCCAGACCCTGACTCACTCACTCACACACACCACACATACACTTAAGCACACACACACACACACACACACACACACACACACACACACACACACACACACACACACACACACACACACACACACACACACGAGCCCACCACACACAGATGCATGCACTCTTACATGCGGACACATGCACGCACGCACCCACACACGCACGCATACACGGACAGAACTGTCTCACACACACACTAACACACGCACACACACACACACACACACACACACACACACACACACACACACACACACACACACACACACACACACACACACACACACACACACACTACCCTCCAACCCTCCACCCCCTACAACCCACCACCCTCCACTCCGCTCCACTCTCCATCCATCCAACTAACCCAGGCCTTGAATGACCTCTTCCCCAAGTAACTCCAGCCCAGTCCCCTGGTGTATAATCAGCCCTGTGCTACTCTGGGTTAGACGCGAGTGATTTGGCTCCATTTGCATGCCATTCAACATGCAAGCAAGCGCTCGGTGCGGCCCGCTAGTCTGACAAGGGGCTTGTGCAGCAGAAAAAGCAGCTCCGTTCGGTCATGCTGCTGAATACATTGATTTTAATATGCAAGGAAGCCGGCACGGGGGGGAGGTGGCCAAAGGGGTCTGGTGTCCGGGAGAGACGGGGCCCAGAATTGGGTCCCCCATTAGAATTGTATTGGGTGAGTGGGGGGCTTTCAGAGGACTTTGTCCTGGCCCAACCAAAGCTATCAGAGGCCCTGCTCATATGTTCTGGTCAAGCAGGAGACTCTAGACGCTACACATGTCTGCTTGGATTGCGTGGGTGGGAATTATGTCTGAACATATAACGTTTTTTTTCTGAAAAGGAATTGTTAGAGGAGTTGAGCAGCTCTTTTGCTCTTTCTCTCCTTATATAACTCTCTCTCTCTCTCTCTCTCTCTCTCTCTCTCTCTCTCTCTCTGTGTCTTGGTCTCTTTCTTTCTCCCTCTCTCTTGAGCTTTCTTGTTCTAACGCTAATTCTGTCCATCTCCCTCTCTGTGTGTCTTTCTCACTTCTTCAATTCTCTCTTGTTTGAAGAATTCCCACTCTCTCTCTCTCTTCTTTCTCTCTCTCTCTCTCTCTCTCTCTCTCTCTCTCTCTCTCTCTCCACCTGAAGCTATTTCTTACCCCTGGGTTCTCATCATATCATATTATAAATGCTCATTCTTTCCCGTGGTTTTCCATTTTTGTCTGATTGGCAGTGTAAAGTGTGTGCTCAGACTAATTATTTGTGCCACATTCTTTTTTGTTTAACTTTTGTTGCCCATTTCTTCCTGTATGATGCACGTCTTTCATAAATTTTTTCGTTCTCATCCATCATCATTTTGCTTTCTTCCTTACCTTTCTCCATCCTTTTTTTTGTCTTTGTCTATCTCTCTTTGCGCAACATTTATCATCATGTGTGGACCATTTTTCTTATTCTACTCTATCATTTTCTTCTGTCCTTCTGTCTCTGAGGAGGAGAGCTCACATTTCCCCGCCCCCTCTCTCTCTAGTGCTCTCTCCATCCCCCTATCTCTATCTCTCCAGTTTGCATTTCTGTTTTTCTCTCTCCCTCTCTTGCCCTCCTTCTGAGTTTCCCCTTCTATCTATTTCCCCATCACCTCCCTCACTCTCTTTTATTTATTTATTCCACTCTCTCAGTCCTTCTCTCTGTTTTTTTTCTTTTCCCGCATTTCTCTCCTTTGACTCCTGCACTCACTTTTCTCCCTCTTCACTTCTTGTATTTATTTATTCCTCTCTCTCTCTCTCTCTCTCTCTCTCTCTCTCTCTCTCTCTCTCTCTCTCTCTCTCTCTCTCTCTCTCTCTCTCTCTCTCTCTCTCTCGTTCTCTCTCTCTCTCTTTTCTCTTGCTTCCCTACTGTTTCGTCCTCTCTTGCTCTTTCCTTCTTTCTCACTTCCTCTCTTTCTTCCGTCTTCCAGGTCTCTCTCTCTCTCTCTCTCTCTCTCTCTCTCTCTCTCTCTCTCTCTCTCTCCCTCTCCTTCTGATTCTCTGAGGAAGAGAGTATACTGTAAGAGCTCGCCTCACCTCCACGGCATGTTGAGGCAGCAGTGCGAGCGTGAAGGGGCTGAGGTCAGCGCTGAAATCCTTTCCATTTACCCAGCGAATAGTTGAGCCATGAAGCATCCCCCATCCCCTCCTCTCCTCTACGCTGCTTTACTGGCAATCTGCACTGGGGCTCGACCGCAGGGTGCTGTAGTGCCGTAGCCTACCGTGGGTTAGCCAGCATTTGTGGTTATACTAGGGGCCATCTGTGACTTTGTAGAGTCTCGGTGTGTGTGTGTGTGTGTGTGTGTGTGTGTGTGTGTGTGTGTGTGTGTGTGTGTGTGTGTGTGTGTGTGTGTGTGTGTGTGTGTGTGTGTGTGTGTGTGTGTGTGTGTGGAGGGGGGGTATGTATGTGGGGGGGGGGGATACTGTGTGTGGGGATGGATGGGTGGGGGTGTGGGGTCTGTGTGTGTGTGAGTGTGTGTGCCTGCGTGTGCATTTGCATGTGTGTGTATGTGTGCTCGTGCATGTGTGTCTGTGTGTGTGTGTGTGTGTGTGTGCGTGTGCCTGTGTGTGTGTGTGCATGCATACGTTTGTAAGTGTGCAAGCATGTGTGTGTTTACACAATTGAGTGTGTTAGTGTGTATGCGACTAGTGAGGGAGTGTCTGTGTGTGTGTGTGTGCGTGCGTGCATGTGTGCGTGCGTGTATGTGTGTGTTTGTGTGTTGTTACTGTTTTTGTGTGATAAAGTCATTGTGCACCCATGTGTGTGTCTTTATGAGAGAAAGAAATACAGAGAAAAAGTGAAAGGAAACCCACAAATTGCAGACAAACTTTTTTTGTTTGTTTAATACGCATCCAGTATTATTCTGTAATAGAAAAGGACCCTGTGGAATAATTCAATGGTTTACAAACTGCAACACTAACACAGACGCAAGCTCGTAAAAGCTCTATTACCACAATTGAGTTGGTCAGTTTATTTGTGTGCATGTGTGTGCGTTTATGGGCAGGCATACATCTGTGTTACTGTCTGTCTGCACCTGAGAGAGAGAGAGAGAGAGAGAGAGAGAGAGAGAGAGAGAGAGAGAGAGAGAGAGAGAGAGAGAGAGAGAGAGAGAGAGAGAGAGAGAGAGTGTGTGTGTGTGTGTGATGGTTTGTGTGTGCGTGTGTGTATGTCTATATATACTGTATACATATTATGTGTATGTGTGCGTTGATGTGTAAATGTCTACGGTATACACAAAACTGTGTTGCTGTTTCCATTTTCAGCACATCTTCATGATGTGACTATATGCATGAGTGTATGTGCCTGCGAGCATAAGAGTAGGCTAAGTGTATGTACAGCAGAAGTGTCGAAAGTAAAAGTAAAAAAAGAAACACAGTTTCCTTCCAACACAGTTCACTTATCTGAGTAACCAATAGACCTGTGCACTTGACTTATAATCAGCTGACTCTTCACTGGTTGGGTCAAATTTGTAGTGGGTCCTTGTTACCATAGGTTTTTAGTGCTTTTCTGTAACAACGCCGTCTATCTAGCTCATTAGGTACAATGGTATAACAGCGATCTAATAACAGGTGCTAGTGTTGTACTAATACAATGAATTTACCTATACTTTTACTTTTGACACGTAAAGTAAGTTTAAGTGCAGCATGCGCGATTGTGTAACCATCTATCTGTGTGTACATATAATACAACACATTGCATGTGGGTGGGTGATGTGTGGTTGCGTGTGCATAATGCTCTATACTGCTATGCAGGCATAACGGGTACAGCTTGTCTTGAGGTATGGGAACAGAAATGGAGGAGGACATACAGACACACGCACACACGCATGCATGCAGGGCCGGATTAAGATGACCCAGGGCCCCTAGGCTACATGTTGCTGTTGTGCCCCCCCCAGAAGGAAATTTGCTTCAAAATTACATAGGCACTATCATAGCCGCTAGGAATTAAGGACATGCCTGCCAACTCTGAAGAGGAGTATCAGATATGATTTCAAACTGTACTTGACATGACAGATGAGCTTTTTTCAATATCACACCTCATCACAATGCTGTGATTTAAAAAAAAAAAAAAAAAACGTTTGTCCAATTTGGGGCCTCCTAACAGATGGGGTCCTCTAAGCTGCAGCCTTATGTAGCCTGTGCATCCATCCAGCCCTGCATGCAAGCAAGAACGCAACCATGGGG
>NC_085873.1:8222168-8264668 GCF_034702125.1 Engraulis encrasicolus
CAGTTGCCAGTTGGCATCCTCAATAAGTTTGTTGTTTCAAACATAAAACAGACCATGCCATTTTTTGTTGTTGACAATTTCACCAAACCCCCTTGCAGCATGTGCGGTGGTAATCAATGAATGCGCAAGGAGTTTATATGCCCATTTAGATTAACTTTGCCCTGCAATAAAAGGACGTCAATGGACTAGTCCAGAAAAACTCAAGCCAGCAAGCCTATAGTTCAAACTGAGGCAGTGATGTATGGAATCACATGCTTGTAACTTAGGGCGGAATTCTCCCGTCTCCACTTAAGTCGGTTTTACGCATGCACTTTTTACACGCTTTGATCCTGCGCGGATTCTCCCCTCTGAAATATTACCACACCCCTCACGAAAAACAGCGCGTAGCCCAGCAAGGGCGTGATATATGCTAAATGGGGGGATGAGTCTTCCCCAACTTCATCATTTGTGGTTTCAAAGAAACCACGGAGCATGGATTTTCAGATCAACCATATGAAAACCTCGGCAGTCCATTGAGATCCAAAACGGAACTTTAACTTTGAATTTAGAACCATGTGCCAAAAGCCCTCGTGGAAAAGCATCTCAAAATCTAACCTCAGCTCATTTTCACAAACACAAGGCGAGTAGTGGAGGTGAGATAATGAGATGGAAACGCAATGTGTACCTTTGGCGGGAACTCAGCTGAACGTTTTGGTGCGCAACAGGTTGATTGAAATAATAAGCATGATGAAACGTTTTCTTAAAAATGGAGTTTGGCGAGTTGCCTGGACAATTCCGGAAATCAAAAACTGATTTAAAATGCTGATCATTCCCACAGTTAATTCCCACAGTAACAAACACATTGTATTTGCTGACTTTTAAAAGTGCTTCTCCGCTTCTCTGTACAGCAACGTGACATTAATATCATTGGAAATATGTGGATCTCAGCTGTCCGTCAGCATATTACACTTAAGCTACATGCATGCTAAAGAATGAACAAGGAAATCGATCGTCATGAAAAAACGGAGACTTTATATTCTGTCGCAGACATGGGAATTAATTGGACATGGGCATGCAATGCCAAGCCAGGACTTAAACGCGCAGCTGATGGGGTGTAATAGAGACCAGAAGCGAAATTCCAAATACATGCTCTGATATGTAGGCCTACCTTTTTACATTTAGCTGTAATGACATTCAGGAAATATTTTCTTTCTTACAAAAACAGATTGGACAACTTGTAGCCTACCTCAGTAGGTGGTGGTTTTGTATGTCGAGCATCAGTTCAGAAAGTTTAATAGGCTACATGCACATATGCATGAGTTCCAATAGCCTAAATCAGTGGAGGAGTTGCAATAAAAAACCCTTACTTAACGTCATGGCTACAACATAGTAAAAATGGTGAAGGTTGTTTTTGAATAGGCATACTTTGGGTGGCTGTTAGGACGACTGGAACAGTGGTCTTTAGTCTGACGTGCCTTGTCAACTTACTTGCGCATGGTGCAACGAGGTGTTTTTGGTCCGTGGGGACAACATGATGATCCTCATACTGATTAATTAATTACCTGCTTTTGTTAGTAAGTTCACCGATATGAGAACATGCTCTGGGCAGCTGGTCATATTTAGTCACAATTAATGTAGGATGTTTATGTGGAACTGTGAATGAATTTCGATTTGGACTCACGCTGACGGTAAGGAAGATCAACAAAGCAAACCGTGTGTAACATGTTCAAAATGCGAGCCAAGCGAGCATCAAATGCAATATTACATTTTACCTCATAGTGGCGCTTGACATTACTAAAGCCCTTCGATACGCGTGAAGGAAAAGGCGCGTAAGTGGACGGGAGAATACGCTTAGGATTGATTTACATGAGAAACACCCTGATTTTGGCCTGGCCCCACCCAAAGTGCGCAACTGGTCATATCCCGCGTAAGCCCCGCTTAATCACTGACTTGAGTCAGCGCGGAGGCGCTGTTGCACGCTTTTTTTTTTACTTACGCGGGTGGGAAAATTCCTCCCTACAATACAAAACGGACCAAAATGTTCCCCCAAATCCTTGAAACATGTGTAGAGAAGGCTTTGTTTTTACATCAGTTTGTATGTATTTTGACCTCCAATAAAAACAAAACAACAAGGAAACAAAACAATGTTCCCATAAAATGGAGCATTGAAGTTATGTATGTCCCATTCAGAGAAATCTTGCCCTCTAATAAAAAAGACACCAACAGAAAAAAAACAATACAAAAATGAAAACAAAAACAAGGCAAGACAAGAATGCCAATAAAATGTTTGGATATATGTGTGTATTTTTGTGTGCGTGTGTGGCGGTTTGAACATTGAAGTGTGTGTATTTGTGTATGCCACCAGGACGGTTGGAGCATTGAAGTGTGTGTATTTGTGTATGCCCTCTAATATGTTTGCAGCGTTGACGTCCTGATTTCCACGGTGGCCAATGCGTTAATTAATAACATCCTGCGACTATTGTGCTTGGAGTTCCCTCATCGCATGGGCCCATTGTATACAGTATACTGTGTGTGTGTGTGTGTGTGTGTGTGTGTGTGTGTGTGTGTGTGTGTGTGTGTGTGTGTGTGTGTGTGTGTGTGTGTGTGTGGGTGTGTGTGTGTGTGTGTGTGTGTGTGTGTGTGTTTCTGTGATGGTGTTTGTGCGTGCATGTGTGTGTGTGTGTGTGTGTGTGTGTTCGTGTGTGTGTGTGTGTGTGTGTGTGTGTGTGTGTGTGTGTGTGTGTGTTCGTGTGTGCGTTGGTGTGTGCGTGTGTGTATGGGTTCCCTCATCGCATGGGTCCATTGTACTGTATACAGTAGTCTCTCTGTGTATGTGTGTGTGTGTGTGTGTGTGTGTGTGTGTGTGTGTGTGTGTGTGTGTGTGTGTGTGTGTGTGTGTGTGTGTGTGTGTGTGTGTGTGTGTGTGTGTGTGTGTGTGTGTGTGTCCGTCCATTCCCTCATCGCATGGGCCCATTGTTGATCCGTCTCGTTGACGGCTTCGCTTGCTTCCTGTTTTTTTCCCGTGGCGATGGACCAGACCCTGGGAGACCCAAGTATGTGTTCACACACACACACACACACACACACACACACACACACACACACACACACACACACACACACACACACACACACACACACACACACACACACACACAGTGACACTTCCCCATACCTGTCAACCATCCCTAATTTCCCGGGAAACTCCCTAATTTTGACTAATTTCCCGATTTCTTCCCGATTTGATTTTTTTCCCGGAAATATCCCGGATTTTTCACATTATCAAAAAACACAGTCAATCCAGTAGGCTATTTATAGGCTACCCACGGCCCTGTCCGACGAGCCACACCCCCTCTTGAAGAGAGAGACAGAGGGTCTTGCTTATCAAGCTACCTGCCAGAAGACGGTATGCCAGATACCACCAAGAATTGAAGTTCCTTGAAAATACGAGCTGTCAACCTCGAGCTCCGTAGCGTTTGTGCGCCCACTCTTTTCCTCAGAAACCGTCAGTTCATGCAACGCATAAAACAGCCTCGGAACAGCGAATCATGCGATTAACCTAATCACAACCTGTACCAGCACGAAGTTTTGCACGAACAGACAACTTGTGCGACAAAACAACAAGAAGAAACTCTTTGTGCCCATTTCATTGTTTTGTTTTCATTACATTGTCTCTCCACGCTGTAAAACGTGTGCTGAGGGATTTTAAACAGGATCTGTCTTTGCACGCGCGCTATTGTGAAAAGCAGAGTAGAACGCACCGTCCGATCTGTCTCTGTCATCCCGTTGACTGTCAAAATTTGGCCTTTAGAAAATGTCCCGGATTTTGGCGTAAAATAGGCCTATGGGAAATTTCCCGGATTTTGGGAGCTCAAAGTTGACAGGTATGACACACACACACACACACACACACACACACACACACACACACACACACACACACACATATACACACACCTAAACTCTTGGCCCCACCTCAGTATGCATTTGCAGAAGTTCTACTGTACATGTAAATGCGGGAAGCCTCTGCTTCCCCACTAAAACCCAACCCAACCCCTTCCCTTCTCAGACACAAGAATATGTTCATACAGTAAGAGTTTCATTTGTACTCCCCATTCTCCAAACCCATTTGCCACAACTCTACCTTAGTACACTATGTATGTGCAGAGGCTGCAGAGTGCAATGTTCGTGTACACCAGCCAACACCCCCCCCCCCACCCCACCCCACACACACTCACACACACAAACACACGCACACGCACACACACAAACCTCTCACTTCGCCACGCAGACCCCTACTAGCCCAACTTCCACACCCTCTGGTTGTGTAACCCCCCCCCCACACACACACATCCCAGTTCCCAAGACCCTACCCTCCTGTCAAGACCTCAGTATTCTCACAGAGCTTCTGTGTTTGTGTACCCCACTAATACATCACCACCACCAAAACCCCCACCCCCAAACCCACCTAGCGCACCCTCCATTTGTCCTCTCCACTACCCGGTCACCAGCGCCCCCAGCCCACCTACCCACCTACCACACTCTCCATTCCCAGGCTGCAGACATAACAGGGGGGAGATCCCTGGTTGATAGAAGGGGGAGTGGGTGAGTGGGTACAGGGGGGTCCATGACAGGCAGGGTCAACAGGCGTGTCATTGCTGTCAGCACTGTCTTGGTATTATGGGGTATTACTGTATGCTGGTGGACACGCAAGTCTACTTTGCTATGGCTACTGCCTTCCTTGGGAAGACGTACAAGCACACATGCACGCACGCATGCACGTACGCACGCAAGCATGCACACACAGGCAGGGCAGGGCGATTTTTGCAGTTGCTGCTGCCTTCCTTGGGAAGACATGGACATGCGTGCACGCACAGACGCACACACACACACACATACACACAAACAATTTTAGCATGGGTAATGAAATAAAAAGCATTAATTTGCTCGCAGTAAAAATACCGGTGGATAAAAGAGTTTGTTTCAGATAACATTTGGTACCACTCAAATATACATATATAAAATTGCTTAGTGTAACATTTTCAGGAATGAATTACACTCAAGACTTTGTTTAGTGGATTCAGGTATATTTTTTTTTGCATATAAGCGATTGGCTGAAAGTGGCCCAATTAACCTGAATTCACCCCTATAATAAAAGCTGTAGAGATGAAATGATAATGGCCATCTGCAAAATTGTATATTGATTTTTGACTCCACTGTTTGCAATTGGTGTAACTGGAGTAATTAGACTCTTCACTGTGCTTATTCCATCTTGATTTATTGGAATTTATCTGGACATTTTCTCTGACGTATTGGCAGCCAATTTTTACTGTGCTGTTTGAGGCATTCTCAGTTCTTGGAGTGAATACAGCTCATAGTCTTGACTGGATGGTCTTTGATCCAAGGATCTTGGAATTCTTTAAGTGGAAAAAGGTAAAATATTTTTTCTTGATAGAGGCACAATGGGTTCATCTATTCATTCATTTATTTACATGAATGTCCAGAAAATGACTTTAAAACGTGCCCATGCACAAATATTTTATTCTTAACACATTTTTCAACGAAATACGTGAAAGCTGATGACTTATGTATTTATCATAATAATATCACTTTCAACAGAGGGAATAACAAGACCTCCGTTGTGAGTGTGATGCCTTTGGCGGAAGTGCAAATTCCCCTATTGCTCACCAATACACACACACATACGTATATGTGCACACACATGCACACACACACAACAACAACATGCATACAAGCCAATGTGAGTCAGTCATCCACAACCCCCACTCTTTCTCCTCCTCTGTCCAAGTGCAAGGGGAAAGCAAAGCAAAGCAAAGCAAAGCAAGGCACTGCAGTGTCGGACAGGATTTCCAGATGTCAACAGTAAACCTGCTCCAGCTCCATCGGGGAATGGCCACAGGAGCTTTTTGTGTGTGTGTGTGTGTGTGTGTGTGTGTGTGTGTGTGTGTGTGTGTGTGTGTGTGTGTGTGTGTGTGTGTGTGTGTGTGTGTGTGTGTGTGTGTGTGTGTGTGTGTGTGTGTGTGTGTGTGTGTGTGTGTGTACCTGCACTGCTAAAGCCATTATCCTGTCTCCTGAATGGTGTGTGTGTGTGTGTGTGTGTGTGTGTGTGTGTGTGTGTGTGTGTGTGTGTGTGTGTGTGTGTGTGTGTGTGTGTGTGTGTGTGTGTGTGTGTGTGTGTGTGTGTGTGTGTGTGTGTACGTCTGTGTGCGTGTGTATGTGTATGTTTGTGTGCGTCTGTGTGTGTGTGTGCGTCTGTGTGTACATGTGCATGAATGTCCATGAGTGTGTTTCTGTTTGTGTTTGGATGTAGATGTGTATGGTTGTGTGTGTGTTTTGTGAATGTATTCCTGCATTCCTCTGTGTGTGTGTGTGTGTGTGTGTGTGTGTGTGTGTGTGTGTGTGTGTGTGTGTGTGTGTGTGTGTGTGTGTGTGTGTGTGTGTGTGTGTGTGTGTGCGTGCGTGTTTACGTGCGCGCGCGTGTGTGTGTGTGTGTATTTGTATGTGTGCAGGGAATAAGTTAAGGCTAGAGAATTCTCGGAAGCCTTTCAATCAGGCCCGTTGCTGTGTGGGTGTGCACACATGTGTATGCGTGTGTGCCAGGCTTTTCCGGAGCCTTCCACATACCTAAGTACGTACATATCCCAGTCAACTAACTGATTTGATGGGAGTGTTGACAGACTTGGTGTGTGAGTCTGTGTGTGTGCGTGTGCGTGTGCGTGTGTGTGTGTGTGTGCGTGTGCGTGTGCGTGTGCGTGTGCGTGTGTGTTTGTGTCTGTGTGTCCGCATGTGTCCATGTGAGTATATTTATGCCAAACTTTTCCCGAATTGTTCCGTGTACTGTACATTGCCTACTAATTTGACGCGGTTGCTGACGGACTTGGTGTGGTCAATTGTGCGTGTGCGTGTGTGTGTGTGTGTGTGTGTGTGTGTGTGTGTGTGTGTGTGTGTGTGTGTGTGTGTGTGTGTGTGTGTGTGTGTGTGTGTGTGTGTGTGTGTGTTTGTGCATCTGGGGTGTGTGTGTGTGTGTTTGTGTGTGTGTGTGTGTGTGTGTGTGTGTGTGTGTGTGTGTGTGTGTGTGTGTGTGTGTGTGTGTGTGTGTGTGTGTGTGTGTGCCAGGAGTTGGCATGGTCAAGTGTGATTGTGAGGAAGGCAGGGGTGGGAATAACTAGGAATGAAGAAAAAAATCATTATGTGTGGGAATCGGACTAAGTGAAGCTGACAGGCTATTGTTTAGTGAAATCTCCCTCCCTCTCTCTCTCTCTCTCTCTCTCTCTCTCTCTCTCTCTCTCTCTCTCTCTCTCTCTCTCTCTCTCTCTCTCTCTCTCTCTCTCTCTCTCTCTGTCTCTCCCTATCCATCATTTGACTGACATGTTTTGTGTATTCTTTTTTGTTTGTTTTGTTTTGGTTTCACTATAGTAGGCACAGTTGCCAACCCGCCTCATGGAGAGGGTTTTTGTTTGTTTTAAATCTCTACTCAAAACATTTAATACTGGAGAAATCAGGCTCATATTGGTAGGGTCATTCCTGAGAATTGGTTTGTATATGCACATTTTATTATGAATTACGGACATGAATTATGAAGATTGTGTGTGCGTGCGTGTGTGGTGTGTGTGTGTGTGTGTGTGTGTGTGTGTGTGTGTGTGTGTGTGTGTGTGTGTGTGTGTGTGTGTGTGTGTGTGTGTGTGTGTGTGTGTGTGTGTGTGTGTGTGTGTGTGTGTGTGTGTGTGTGTGTGTGTGGTTGTGTGTGTGTTTATTTGTACTTACAAAGTAATCTGGCTTGGCATTTGTGAATAAGAAAGTGTGTGTGCGTGTGCGTGTGTGTGTGTGTGTGTGTGTGTAATGTATACATTATACCTGGACGTAGTTGTGGCAGAGATGGAGTTGCTGTGGGTGATGAATAACAGGACTGTTGGCTCCTCTCTCTCACTAAAAAAAACACTCACACACACACACACTCTCTCATTCACACACACACACACACACACACACACACACACACACACACACACACACACACACACACACACACACACACACACACACACACACACACACACACACACACACACAAAAGCACACACACACAAAAGCACACACACACAGGCACACAACCAGCCAAGGCTGCGTTTCCTAAAAGCACTTAACCAAGTACCATTGAAGCCTTGGTTGTACTGAAGTTCACACGTAACAACTAAAATCTCAGAATTTACAGAGCGTTTTCCGAAACCATATCAGCAAGGAATCATCGTAACTCTAAGGGTATTTCTCAAAACCTAGTGTAGTGCGTGTATCAGGCTAATTAGTCACGCCCAGTGATTGGATACTCTTTATAAGTCACACCCAGTGATTGGATATTCTGTAGAGTTCACCAAAGACTATCCTATCACTGGGCGTGACTAATTAGGCTGATACACTTGGAATTGCACTGCACTAGGTTTTGAGAAATGCCCTAAGTGAAATGCCCTACTCCTAACGTGTTAAGATTGATCTTACTGTAATGGTGTGGCACAGTGGAGACACCCACAGGATGAGAAGGGAAAATAACTGCAAGCAGCCTACTTTACTGTCACTGGTACTGTACTCTTTTTAGACATAGTCATGGAATTATGGTATTATAGCTGACACAACAATGGAAATAAAGTATTAGCATGGAAGTGCCTGAAATCATATTAATGTCATTATAAAATATTTAGTCAATCAGGAAAATATTTTAACTTGGTGTATGTTTGATGAAAATTAAACTGTGATTTGGAATGTGAGATCTGTATGGGCAGACTTCACGAATGGGAACATTTTGAGGCGATTGCACAGCAAATATAGAAGAGCTAGCAGTACCGAAACGTTACTAGAGAAATAAACCTTGTGTGACTGACAGGGAGAGTGCGGCACCTTCACTCCTCCTCTTGAGAAGAGGGTAACATTAACATTCTAATTAACATTCCAACTAACTAACTTTAACATTCTTAATTTACAACGCAGTTGTTGCATTGCTTATGAACGGGTGGTCAACTGTCAATTTACTGACTTGCTCCTTGGTTTTTTTCAGACAGTTTTGCACTGTGCATTGGGATTTTTGTGCTCTGGGTTTTTATTAGCCATCCTTATAATTTTGTACTGTATACAGTTTCAAACTGCTACATAACTGCTACGCTGTCCTCCTCCATGACTGAGGTACCCTGAGCATGGTACCGTCCCGTCAAACTGCTCCCCTGGGGCTTCATTGGGGGATGCCCAGGCCCTTGCACAGGTGAGGCATAAATGCAATTTCGTTGTGTGCAATGTGCAGTGAACACTTGTGTGCTGTGCAGTGCTGTGTCACAATGAGTTGGAGTTTCCCAGTTGGGCTTTCACTTTCACAACTGTGCAGGCCTGTCCTAACAAAATCAGTTGACATAAACTGATATATTGAAATTTGTTTTGTCAACACTGGCAATTCAGCACCACTGGTGTGAAGAACCTTAAGAACAACTTAAGAAAGATCTCATGGACAATGATGTTTGGGAAACCGGCATAGGAAATCTGAAGTTGTTAGAATCAATCGTTTATGTTGCACTTAAGCCAAAGAACCATTGTTATTGGGAAACGCACCCCAGGCCAGTCAAACCCACAGTAAAGGGCTCAGGTCCCAAAAGATTGACTCCTTACAAACACACACACACACACACACATAAACGCACGCACACACGATTTTCAAGTGTTCCTCCCCTCTGCATACTTCCAGCGTTTCCAGAGGTTTTTCCTTCACTATGCCAACAAAGCAATTCTGCTCGTCAAGACATCAACAATGGCCGTCCTCTCACATTGTTCAACTTTCACTTTCTGCCCATAGACAGTGTTGGGGTCGTGTTGATAAGAGCTACCCGTCAAGCAGAGCAGCCAAGCCATTACAATGCACTACAATAGAGCCTAATTGTTACGGTTTGCAATTAGGCAATAGGAAAAAATACTGGTAGCTCATCTTGACAGAGCAGCCCACATCAAGTGAACTGGGGTAGTCAAGAAGGTCTTCTTTCACCCACCTAAGACTCATCTAAACTTTAAAGTGATACACCACGACTCCTAAGACTACACGTAGGTAAAAGCCTTTTCCTGGTGACGAAAGAGAATTAGTTTGAATATGTAGGCTACAGTATACAGAGAGTAACTCCAGTAAAAATCCAGTAAATTTATTCACTTTGGACGAAAATCTTCTTTCGATGGCGACAGCAGACTAAAACTATGCGAAACCAATGCGGTCAGTCCTGATAGGCCTGGTCAGTGCTGATAGATTCGGACCATGGCTGTGACTTCCAGCCACATACTCAAGTCTCTGGACTGTGAAGAGACACCAAATTTGACCTGGGGATGGTGTATCCCTTTAAGTAAGGGGTAACGGGATGAGGTGACCGGTTTGATGACATTAATGGCAAGGCGGAGGCTTATAACTCTGGCGACGTGCGGAACATGGAGAAAAACGTACATTCACCAAGACATCAACGGAAGTAAGTTTGGCTTGAATGGGGCCTGCAGCAGCCCAAGAATGCACAGTAAAGTAGTCTACCTGGCCAAAATACACTAGAAAACATTTAGAAACTAGAAATGCACTCAGAGAGCGCAGACCTTCGCCAAGGAAGCTGTTTGATATAACATTTGACTATGTTACACCCTTTTATTCAAGGCTTTCTACCTTGTTTTTAGTAACTGGAATGTCCAAATTCACCCTATCCCGCAATGATGAAGAATCTTTTAAGAAATTCCTGGATCCGGATCGCCCCCAAAATTTCATAATTTGTTCCTTTTGTCATTTTCGACAAAATTGCATTACATTACATTACATTGCATTTGGCAGACGCTTTAAAACCAAAGCGACGAACAAACGAGGACATAATCATAGTCAGCATCACTAGCAGATACAAAGTGCACAGGAAATTTACAGAACAACAAGTGCAGACGCAAAGAAGGATTAGGGTTATTTTTTTGTAAAGTAGAGTACACACACACATACATAGCCTATACATCATGTCAAGAGTCTGGCCTGGGGCTAGGGCAGCTCAAACATTAGTCCAGTAGATAGTCACGAAAGAGAGTCTTGAAATGTGCACCAGTATAAACCGATTAAATATGTCTCATGCAAAGTGTCAAATTATCTCCGGGATATAAATGGTTTAACCTTTTTTAAACGATTATACTAGGTTGCTTGGACCGTCCAAATAAACCTACTAAATTAGAAAACTGCTGATGTAAACATTTTCCCCACATTCTTTTAAACAGCCTATATTTAATCAGTTTACTAAGCGGAAAGGGCACATGTAAACGCAGCTATTGGAAATCACACGTGTGTGTATGGGTAAGTCTGCACAAATAAACTTTTGAACCCTGGTGGCTGTGTTGTTCCAGGCCATTTAGACCTCCCCCTGCTGTGTGGATGTCCAAAGCAGAGACCCCCAAAACCCTTGAGGAACACGGGAGAGAGAGAACGAGAGAGAGAGAGAGAGAGAGAGAGAGAGAGAGAGAGAGAGAGAGAGAGAGAGAGAGAGAGAGAGAGAGAGAGAGACAGACAGAAAGAGAGAGAGAGAGAGAGAGAGAGAGAGAGAGAGAGAGAGAGAGAGAGAGAGAAAGAGAGAGACTGACAGTCAGACAGATTGACAGACAGACAGAGACAGAGAAGACGGGTCCATAGAGGTGGGGGGAAATGATAAGGAGAGGCAGAAAGAAAACGAGAGAAGGAGAGGAGAGAAAAAAGGAAAGGAAAAGACCGGCAGATATAGAGGGGGGGGGCACAGAGGTCGGGGGAAGAGAGGGAGATGGAGATGGAGCAAGAGAGGGAGAGAGAGAGAGAGACGGGTAGGGGGGTGGTTGTGAGTCCTCTCGGAGCGGAAGAGGGGAGTAGTGTAGTGTAGTGTGCGAGTGAAGCCACAGGCTGCTGCCAAGAGTCCACTCCGCTCACGCTGCCCCCTCTGCAACCGCTGCAAACAGATACTATCTGGCTGCACACACACACGCAACCAGCGGGAGCACTGTAAACCTGAAACTCCCAGAGTACTCACACAGCACACAGTGCTTCAGCTGGGGCTCGTGTTCAAAGTGTGCGCTTGCAATTGTATGTGTGCGTGTGCAATAGAGAGAGAGACAGAGAGAGAGAGAGAGAGAGAGAGAGAGAGAGACAGAGACAGAGAATGTGCATGCGTGCGTGCCTGTCTGCGTGCGTGTCTGTGCATGCATGCCTGCGTGTGTTGTGCGCACTTGTGTGTGTTCGTGTGTGCGTGTGTGAGTGTGTGCGTGCGTGCGTGTGTGTGTGAGTGTGTGAACGAACCCATGCAAGGACGTTTGTGCACTCATGTGTCCTCACGTGTGGGCGGACAGAGTGTATGTTAATGTGAGTTGTAAAAGCATCAATGGACAGCCAGCGACTAAAACCTTTTAGCTGTCATAGTCTTTCCTCTGCAGCTCAACAAATATTTAATTTACAATCCTGCCCTTAGAAACAGAATCACAGTATGGATAACAAAACTCTTCTGGAGTGCTTAACAGCTATATCAAGTTTAAATGTCTCTTTTCTGCCCTATGGGTGTTTTTAAACCCAAATCGATTTCCAAAAGCAAGTCAAATAAAAGATGGTGAGATCAATAAATTCTTTCCAACCTAACTTAGCCAGCAAACACAAAAAAGGATTTGGATTGAAAGGAGACCCCTTTGAAAGTTATTACTCAGTGTGTGTCATGGCCATACAATGAAATGCTTGTGGCGCTCTCTTGTGGCGAAATGGACCAGCAGTACATAGATACATACATACATACATACATACATACATACATACATACATACATACATACATACATACATACATACATACATACATACATACATACATACATACATACATACATACATACATACATACATACATACATACATACATACATACATACATACATACATACATACATACATACATACATACATACATACATACATACATACATACATACATACATACATACATACATACATACATACATACATACATGCATACATACTTAACCCAGTAAATACAATGCCCCTGTTATAAATTAGCTGTTATCACAAAGTCAAAGGCCCCGTGCACCGTCTAGTGGTGTAGTACTATGGTAGTAACGTTTTTTTTTAGTAACTATTGCAGAGCTCCACTTGTGTTAAGGTGTGCATTAAGGGCTGCAGCACAATCCTATGGATTTCAAATGTTGTCAGATTACCATCTTGTGGTTGTTGGGATAATAATAGAAGTTGATTTCCCTATGACTCATCAGTTGGGTATGGTACAAGCATAGTGTGTAAATGGCTGATTACAGGAGTGGGTTATGGGCAGGGCTGGATTAAGATGGCCTGGGTGCCCTTTAGTCCACAGGTTGCTGTGGGCCCCCCACAAGGCAAATTTTGCAACACATTTAGATAGACCGTGCCATAATTATGAGCTAGGAAATAACATTTCTACCAACTGCACTCAACACGACAGATGAGTTTTTCAATATTGCATCTTGTCACAATTCTGCAATTGTTCAACTTTTGGCCAATCAGGGGCCCCCTAGCAGGTGGAGGCCCCCTAGGCTACAGCCATATCTAGCCTGTGCGTTAATCCGGCCCTGTTTATGGGGCTCTGAGAGAAGATAAGAAGCATGCGTGCCATCAGAGTCCCCTGGGAGTGTAAGGCCTACGTCTGCCCGTCCGGTCTGGCATTTGTCAACCAAAGGTGACTGCGGGCCGGAACCTTGCATAACAAGGACAATGCCTTAATTGCATAATTAGGTAATTACGCAGATGGGATCATTGCTGTTTTGGGTTTTGGTGAACGCGCCATGACCTTGGTGCATTCCCCTAGCCCACACTGTAGTCATGGCTAAAGCTGAAGTTTATAGCTCAAACAGTACAGTTATTCTTGTGGGAAAAGACCAGGTTAATACGTTGCACAAGTACATTTGGTTGGGTAGGCTACAACATTTCACAGACACGGATTCAGGCGCAAATGATGGAAAACGAACCTGGAAGACCGAAGCCCAAAGGCAGGGAAGCCAACAGGGAGGGACAAAGGGGTCAAATGTCCCGGGCCCAGGGACAGATACCCAGAAGGCCCAGAATTGGGTCCTCATCACATTGTATGTATTGGGTGGGGGGCCCTTTCAGATGACTACATCCTGGGCGGCCTAAAGCTGTCAGCCCTGCCCAAGGGCACATGGGTAAATAAAGCATACCAAACATTTGTAAACCAAACGTGTAGGTCTATAGGTTTTTGTAGGTTTTCCCAAAAATATTTCCATTGTATATTATGCAGGGATAAAGGCCTGCATTTTAGGGCTCACAGCAAATGGCTGCAGTATGGTGTTACTATGCATTTGCGCTCGTCTATGATCACCAAACTAGTTCATCAAGACGTTCCTGTCTTCACTGTCTGACTGTTTGGACAACAGACCGCTGCGAAAAAGCTCTCAAGTGAAAAAGAATGGCTCCACTGAGTAGCAAATTCGTTTAGCCTATAACAGGATGCAAAGAGAATGTGCGCGGTCACGGGAATTCTGCGGGACTTGTGTTTTCGTTCTCTCCCCTGTCTGCGGGTGACCTAAATTAAACCACCCAAGAACTGTTTTCACTACTACATCTGTCTCCAATTCCAAAACTCAAGCGGCTACAGTCATTTCGGTCATTATTCACAGACAATGAATGAAACGTAGCAGCCCCCTTGCTCCACTTCGTTTTATTACATCATATTTATTTATACGGTGTATTGAAACGTCCCATACCGCAAAGTCTATACATTGTGCAGCTTAACCAGAGATCCTGATGCTATTTGTCATGTCCACAGGGCAGGACCTATGGACCTCAGGCTATTCGCAAAACAGTGGAAATCCTGTTTCCAGATAACTTTGTAATGTGGCTTGAGGTCCGACTGTGGTGGTCAGTTACTTGGATGACCACTAGTGGGTGCTGTGTGACTGGGTAAAAAGAAACCTGCAATCCAGCCAGAAAATCACGATGACGTGAGTTCCCCTCTTACCTGTCAGTGAAGTAGGCTCAAGTAGCCATTACATAAACCACTTTTTTAAAAACATTTGTAATCTCTCTCTTTCCCTCTCATTTTCCTGCTCTTTCTCTTTCCCTTCCTCTTCTATCTATTTTTCTCTCGCTTCTCCTCTTCTGCCTCTCTCTCTCTCTCTCTCTCTCTCTCTCTCTCTCTCTCTCTCTCTCTCTCTCTCTCTCTCTCTCTCTCTCTCTCTCTCTCTCTCTCTCTCTCCCACATATGTTCAAAATATGTGTTTCTTGTCAATTACAGTTGTGGTCCTTATTTTGGGGTGGGTGTGGTGATGGGCGTCAGGGACACAGCACAAGGTCCACAGGTGTGGTATAATCTAAGCATTGTGGAAAGCCACATACTTCTTCATCCTGTCTGAAAGTTTTCATTTTGTACCCCCAATACTACATTTGCTCTGTTTACACTGCAGTAATGACAAAAACGTGCCAGACATTAACTAAGCTGTACAAAATCGAAACAAAAATGTCTGCAAACTTACTAAGCTTTTTGTCAAAGACCTTCCTCGAGGCGTGCCTGCTATCAAGAAAAAAAAGAAAAGAAATAACAAGTAGGCCTATACTGTAGTTTTTTTTTGAGCAAATGAGCCCCTAGTATCAAATCCACAGAAACACAGCGGTCTGGAACAGCAGGTATAACGTGTATCGCTTGATATCGGTTCCCTCTACCATAGCCTACTATTCTCCGCCTGCATTTCGGAGGAGGGCGATGGGAGTTCACGAGACAAGCCCATGCTGATAGCTGCCTAGCTACACGGCCAGTTCTCCCTGGTGCACACCGTTTCAAGTTTGTTTGGCCAAGCAAACGTCCCCCTCAGCGTTCAAATAAACGTTCCCCAAACCTTCAGAGAATGCTCTCCACCGCACCTCGGCAGCTCTCGGTGTCTTCCCAGGGGTACAGTTACACCCAGTATCCCCTCTAAACCAACAGCGCTAAATCAGACCTAATCCACTGCTAATGCTGTGGAGAACTGTGACCAAGGGACCCCCAAATGAGTTACTTTGTTCTCCGAGTTACTAGGGGATACATTTTACTGCGAGGGTGCGTGTATGGGAGAGAGTGCACACTGGCATGTGTAGTCTATGTGCATATGTGTGAATGTGTGTGTGTGTGTGCACATGTAATGTGTGTGTACGTGTATGAAATAAAATAAGGGATGACGGCAAGTCAGTGATACATGAAAAGATGGCAGGATATCAATGGAGGAGTTTGTGTGTGTGTGTGTGTGTGTGTGTGTGTGTGTGTGTGTGTGTGTGTGTGTGTGTGTGTGTGTGTGTGTGTGTGTGTGTGTGTGTGTGTGTGTGTGTGTGTGTGTGTGTGTGTGCGTGCGTGCGTGCGTGCGTGCGTGTGTGCGTGTGTGTAACGAATGGATTGTGTGCTTCCTTCGCTGCCTGCATTTGGCCAGTGCACAGTAAAAAAAATGCAGTGTTCATTACATCTTCTTATTTGGCCCCAGAGTACTCTCTAAGTGTTGAATTAACACTGCATTTTTACTGTGCGTGACACCCAATGACGCCGATCCGCTTGGCTTGAAAGGCTTAACAACACCCATCACCAGAGGAGAGACTGTGCTCCCTGGACTGGCTTCTGTGCTCACTTCCCAGGGACTCCCTCCAGGCCTGCCCTCAGCCAGCGCACTCACCCATGGCTAACAAGAGCGAGAGGATCCCGTCCTCCAATCCTCCCCTCTTCGCTCTTCTCCTCTCTTCTCTTCTCTGGCTCAGACAAATCAGTCCCTCTCCACCCCTTACTGGTTCGAACAATACAGGATATCCACATGCTCTATCAAGTGATACATGAGAGGATGCCAGAGCATCATGGGATATCTCCCTTCCTTCCCCTCTACTCCCTCCTCTCCTCTCCTCTCCTCTCCTCTCCTCTCCTCTCCTCTCCAGCTCAGACAAACAGTAAGTCTTTACACTCCATCAAGTGGTACATGCACTATAAGGAAAGGAAGACATCAGTGGATGTCTCCCACCCCTCTTGTCATCTGTTCCTCCCCTTCCGCCATACGGTTTTCTCTCTTTACTCTCCTCCCTTTTCCTCCTTTTCTCCCCTTTCCTCCCCTCCCCTCCTTGCCAGCTTGGCTCCCCTCCTTGGCTTGAACAATTCATGGCATCCACATGCTCTATCAAGTGATACATGGATAGCGGGACATCAAGGCATATCTTCCCTCCTCTTCCTTCCCTCCTTTCATCTCCTCTCCCCCTCCTTTTCCATATCTTCTCTCTTGCCCCCCTCTCTCTCCCTCTCACACACACATACACACACACTCCAAAAATGTCTACCTTCCTACATTTTTCTACCCACCCTCAAGGGGGACGTATCTCTTGTATCTCTCTCCTACTCTCCCTACAGTCTTGAGTTTTTATTCTCTGCATCTCTCTTTTTCTGCATTTTTTTCACTGCTTCTTTCGTACAGTCCTTCTCTTTAACTTTCTCTTTCTCTTCATCATCCGGTCTGTATCGAGGCCAACTCACTTGTTTCTTCTTCCTCTCGTTGCCAAGTCTTTGTGCTTCCACCCAAGCCTGTCTGGTGCAGTGGTTCCTAAAGTGTGGGCCGCAGTGGGTCGTGGTGGAACTGCAGGTGGGCTTTGAGATGTCCTAAAAAAGACAGTATATCCTTGATTTTTACAATGTGATTGTAGCCCCTTAACACACGCCGTTCCACCAGCTGTAATAGTCACTGAAAAAAACGAACTTTACTACCTTAGTCCTATACACCACTAGGATCGTGCACAGGGCCTTTAGTAATATGTCTGGTAACAGCTTTGGTAACAGCTAATTTATAAAATGGGCCTTGTCTTACTGGCTTAATTACTGTACACTTTATGTGCACACAATAATACAAACCAATTTAATAATATTTGACTTTATCTTACCTTCATATGACAGAAGTCTACTTTTGAAAAAATGTGTCCTGAGGCTTTTATAGAGTTTTCATTTAATGTTTGGTGTTCCATGGACAGTTTTCAAATTTCAAAGTGGGCCTTTGTGGGAAGCAATGCTCTTCACAGAATTTTTGCAGCCCTCTTTCTGCTCTCTTTCCTTTCTCACTCCATCCCTCTCTCTTCCTACTTCTTCCGTTAATTCCTTTTCTATTTCTACAGTATATTTCTTCTTCTGTGTCACTACATGTTTCGCTTCCTCCTCATCATTCTTTTTCTCCTTTCCATCCTCTCCTCCTCCTTCTTCTTCACTCTCGTCCTCCTTCTCACTTCTTCTTCTTCTTCTTCTTCTTCTTCTTCTTCTTCTTCTTCTTCTTCTTCTTCTTCTTCTTCTTCTTCTTCTTCTTCTTCTTCTTCTTCTTCTTCTTCTTCTTCTTCTTCTTCTTCTTCCTCCTCCTCCTCCTCCTTCTCCTGACCTGCATTCTTCATTCCACTGTTTCCACTTCCACTGTTGCCTTAATCTCATCTGTTCTTCGTGATGCGGCAGGATATGGGTAACTACCTTCTGGCAGAGGCATCAAGTGTGTGTGTGTGTGTGTGTGTGTGTGTGTGTGTGTGTGTGTGTGTGTGTGTGTGTGTGTGTGTGTGTGTGTGTGTGTGTGTGTGTGTGTGTGTGTGTGTGTGTGTGTGTGTTTGTGTTTCTGTTTGTGCGTGCGTGCGTGTGTGTGTGTGTATGTAACTACCTTCTGGCCCCGGCATCAAGCGAACCTGAGGAGAAAGGAGTTGTTTAGTCACGTCTGAGTCATTGGGAAATTGTTGATCGGATTTTCAGTGGCGTGAAGAGAGTAAGGGGGAAATGCAATGCGTCTGTGTAGATGCAGGTGTGTTTGGGCTTGTAAACGTGCCCGTGGGTGTGTGGGTGTCTGTGGGTGTGCGTGTGTGTGTTTGTGTGTGTGTGTGTGCGTGTGCGTGTGCGTGTGCGTGTGCGTGTGTGTGTGTGCGTGTGCGTGAGCGTGAGTGTGTTTGTGTGTTTTTGCGTCTGAATGGGCTGTGGTGAGAGAGGGGAAGCGTGTTTGTGTTTAAGTGTGTGGGGGATCGGATGTTTATTTATTGTGTGTGCATGTGAGTATCCAGGTGGCACATGTGTGCATTTGCATATCCTTGTGTGTGTGTGTGTGTGTTTGTGTGTGTGTGTGTGTGTGTGTGTGTGTGTGTGAGAGAGAGAGAGAGAGAGAGAGAGAGAGAGAGAGAGAGAGAGAGAGAGAGAGAGAGAGAGAGAGAGAGAGAGAGAGAGAGTGAGTGAGTGAGTGAGTGAGTGAGAATTTTGACCGAATTTTGACCGTGTCCCTGTGTGTGCTCCCTTGTGTGTGCCTGTGTGTGTGTGTGTGTGTGTGTGTGTGTGTGTGTGTGTGTGTGTGTGTGTGTGTGTGTGTGTGTGTGTGTGTGTGTGTGTGTGTGTGTGTGTGTGTGTGTGTGTGTGTGTGTGTTTGATACCCTGCTTGGCCTCACTTCGCCACACGTTGACTTTCCCGACTCCTTCTGAAACGTAAACAGACGAGGAAGCTGTTGGGAATGTTATCCCTAGCCGACTACTAATTGGCCCAGATTGCATTAATATATATTTATATGTTGGTTTTTTTCCCCCGTCCTCCTCGCGCTTGCTCTAAAATTGCCCTTTTCCCCTTCCTATTGCGGGTGTTTATTTTTTGCCATCGCTCTCTCTCTCTCCCCTTCCTCCTTTTCCACTGTACCCCTTCCTTGTTTCGCTTTTCTCTATTAGTGCGAAATTACAGGCCCATTAGCTGGCAGACGGATGCCCTGCAGTTCCGGGCTGGGCTGGCCTCGAGACGCCGGGGCGGGGAGGCAGAAAGGGGTTTGGAAGGACGACGGCGACTGGAGAGGTGGAGAAATTAAGTCTCTGGCAGGGGTGGGGAACCGTTCTCATTCGAGGGGCCACTTCAAATTTTTCAAAGTCCTCGAAAGGGCCCACTATGAACACAAACCAAGATTCCCCCCTGCACTGTGGGCCTACAGGTATATTGAAGGCCTTTACAACCATCTCCACCTTCACTATAGGTTCCCTGAAAATATAACTTAATTGTATTGCGAATGTAATTTCTAAGATTTCTTAACAAAACACATCATATTTCATGTGAAACTGCATAACATTTAAATTATAGCGGGGAACGGATCAGACGGCCTCAGGGGCAGTGAGTGGTCCTCGAGACATAGTTTCCTCACACCTGGTCTATGGTGACTGGATGGTTGGATGAGAGGGGTTGGAGAGAATAATAGTTACTGGGTAGGATGGAGGGAGGTATTTGGAGTCAGGGACGGTGTGAAGGGGTGAAACAGTGGGCCAGAGGGATTGGAATAACGTAAATGGAGGATTGGAGGGAAAGTAGTGACGGGCAAAATGGATTCATAAGTTACAATCCAGTGCCACATATTCCAAATGACTTGGTTTGACCTGCCCATTTTGGCCAGGTGATTGGCTGGTTGGATGATCACCTGGTCGAGCTGGACAGGTTAAACAAGACCATTTGGAGTACTGTATGTGTTGCTAAATTGTAGCCAATGTACTTTTTGCCCATCACCGAGGGCGAGTGTTTGGTTGAAGGTGTGGAGAGACTCTGAGATTTTCTGGTGTTGGGGGTGGGGATGGGTGGCGTGGTGACAGGGTGGCTGCATGGCCGAGGGTTGGAGTGGTGTGGAGGTAGAAGAGGAGTGTCAGTTGGTTAGACGGTGCCTAAACCGTGGGAGAATGGGGGAGGGGGGTGGCCTATGGCGACTTGGAGTGGGACTCTCAATGATTTGGAGACTGGAGATTTGAGGGGGTATGGCGAGGGAAATGGAGCTCTAAGGAGACTTGAGTGGTGAAGAGGAATGTAGGGGTAATGGTGGGTTAGACTATAGTGCAGACTGAAATATGGGGGGGGGGGGTATGGCCGTGAGTAGGGGTGAAGGGGTAGACAAAGTTATGGCAATTACTGTGGAGCGGTTAGGGAGGAGTGCTGACTGGAGAAGGGGTGTGGAGGTGGGGTTGGGTGGGGGGAGGTGGCGACTGGAGTGAGATTGTAGATGGTTTGGAGACTGGAGATTTGAAGGGGATATGGGGAGGCAAGGGGTTGGCTGGCTTCATGGGGACTGGAGGGCTGGGTGGAGGGCAAATTGGTGTGATGATGGCTTAGACGAGGGAAGACTTTGAGACTGGAAGGGGAAAGGGGGGGTAACAAGGTGAGATTCTTGGGGAAAGCGTTTTGACTGGAGTGTGTGACTGACTGGAGCGCTCCGTTCCAAATTGGGGGCATTCGTCTATATTAGTCTATAGTTTTGAATGCATTGAAAGGTTTATGATGAGGTCATGGAGGCTGTGTGCACAAGGGGAAAGTGATTAGAAAGGGTGAAGTAGGCCAGAATGGTGACTGGATGGGGTTGAGGAGAGCTGAGTTGGGGAATGAGTGATGCAAATCGCAACGTGGCATCAGGTTAGGTTTAGGGGTGGTTTTGGTCTGGGCACAATTTCGCCATGATTTCGTCATTTTTCTTGCTCATTTTGCTGTCAAAAGTGAAGCAGCAAAAACGTGGCTTTACTGACAGGTTAGGGTTAGGCATGATTTGGTTAGGGCCCAGCAGAGCATTTTCGTGTTTACCAACAGAAATTTGCAGCGGAAACAGAAATTCACTGACAAGTTGGGAAAACTGTGCAAACCTGGTCATGTAACAAAAGTGCTTTCCCGCGGCATTGAGGAGCATGACTTAACTTGCAAAGGTGGCACACCTCAACGTGGAATGCACAAGTGTGAAATAAATACATGTGTGCATGATGCCACACTGCAACTGGAGAGGTATAGTATGAATGGGAGGAGGTAATAGTGACTGGAGTTTGGGACCACAGTAATGATGGGAATGGCAGAGGGTGTGGAGAGGGAAGTGAGTAGGGACCAGAGTGGCTGGGAGTAGTGTTGACTAGACTTCCATGGGGAGAGAGATGACACACTGGGGTGTTTTGAGGAATGTGCTGGCAGGCATGGACTGAGGGTTGACTGGAGGTTAGCTGGAATGGGTGAAGGGGTGAGGTGGGGTTTTGGTTGGAGTGGTGATGACGGGGGCAAGTTGGGGAGACTGGCGGTGACCTGAGGGGTGAAAAGGAGAATGGCAGATGGAGATGGAGGGTTAGTGGTGATTGGGGTGGGCTGCAGACTTCTGGGAATGGCATGTAGACACCAAGATGTGGAGAGTGTGGAAAGTGACAATGGGAGTGGGTTTGGTGCCACCATGAGGAGACTGGGGGTGGAGAGGGAATGGTGACGAGAGAGAGAGAAAGAGAGAGAGAGAGAGAGAGAGAGAGAGAGAGAGAGAGAGAGAGAGAGAGAGAGAGAGAGAGAGAGAGAGAGAGAGAGAGAGAGAGAGAGAGAGCATGTCTGTTTACATATGCACTGTACGTATGCATATTTTAGGGTGATGTAGTACAGTAGATATGTGTGTGTGTTTGAGAGAGCAAGCATGTGTATGTATATATGCTTATGGAAAGTGCCTGTGTGTATCAGGTAGTGTAGTTGGCCTGCTGGTGTGCATGTGTGCATGCATGAATGCATGTGTGTGTGTGTGCGGGATTGTGTGTGTGTGTGTGTGTGTGTGTGTGTGTGTGTGTGTGTGTGTGTGTGTGTGTGTGTGTGTGTGTGTGTGTGTGTGTGTGTGTGTGTGTGTGTGTGTGTGTGTGTGTGTGTGTGTGTGTGTGTGTGTGTGTGCGTGCCGTGCATATGTGTGTGTGTGCATGCGTGCGTGCGTGCGTGTGTGTGTGTAAGCCTGATAGCACTGGGAGCTCCAGAGGGATGTGATGTGATGTAGTGTGATGAGGGGGGGCAATGATAAAAACATTCAGGAATGTGCAAGATGGGGCTGAAGGATGGGATGTACTCAGAGGACATAAAGCACAAGAACAAGAGAGGGGGATGGAGAAGAGAAGAGAAGAGAAGAGAAGAGAAGAGAAGAGAAGAGAAGAGAAGAGAAGAGAAGAGAAGAGAAGAGAAGAGAAGAGAAGAGAAGAGATATGTAGATGGATTTACGTATGTGGGTGGTTGACATGACGTGGCCTTTTTTTGTTCCCCTATGTCAAAGTTATGTAATTTTTATAAAAAGGTGCTAAAAACTGTCTTGTTTTAATGTTGTTCAGAATGTGCAGTTGTATAAGTTCATATAAATCACTTGCAACATTAATCTTCAATTTATTCACAATTTAGAGCCAAAGTAGAAAAAGCTCATATGGTGTGACGGTTCCAATCCATGTCCCAAAGTTTGATTTTGAATAAAAACTGGAAAATGTACTCCTTTTCTATATATTCAGTCATGTAATTATAGCCAAGACATACATTGTTGAGCCTATTTAGTGAAGATTTCAGGCATTATAAATTTGAAGCCACCATTAACTGAAACATTTTGGTTCCAAAATTGATATCATATGGTGTGACACCTTATTTCAATTTTTGAACTGGCAATTGTATGGACAACGTTGCCAAGTGAGGGGTCCTCATTCTTTCAGGAAGAACAATATCACCTCAGAAGGACATTGACAGCTATAAGATGAGTTTTGGCTCTTTACAATGTCCCAAAAAAATCTAGTTTATCCGACACCGCTCCTCCAGTTCCATGTTGCATGTCTTTTGGTGTGACACATTTTACACAAAAGTAAAGACAATAGATTATTTTTTAGTCAATATAACCTTGAAAACTATATTGTCATATTGCATTTAGCATGGTTTTACATGGCTAACATGAATACACATTGCTTAATCTCATGAAATAAGGCAATGAAACCTCATATGGTGTGACAACATATCATAAGGTGTGACTATTTTCTTGTCACACCATATTACAATTTTGTCACACCATATGAGATGAGCTTCATTTTAATACATAAATACCACATACATTTCATTTTCATGGCTAATATAGATTTGTTTGATATATTGATGCTTTAAAACATGTTAGCGGTGTATATGTATTATTCAGACACCAATATATCCACAATATCCATACGTGAATATGAATTCATGATAACATGCTTCTTTTTATAATTTAAATGCTTCACCTTTCTTGTATTTGTTCATTATTAAATTACTTTTCAACTTTATTAAGATTTGTCGCATGTGGATAGAGGTGGAAAGTAAAGAAAGAACAAGGAAATACAGGAAGAAATGTATCCTGTAAAGAGAGAGGAGGTCTTGAGGAAAAGAAGAGAGAAGTAGATGCAAATATTTAACTTATTTATAGTAATATGCCTTAATATTTGTATAGTGTACATTGATAATTAGCACAAGAATATTTGAGGGGCCACAAAGACATGTGCATATGTTACACCCAGAATGAAATAGCCTGCTGTCTCAAACAATCTGAGCAGTGCAAGAGTTTTTTCTTGCTCTTGAAATGTGACTGGCTCATTTTTAGCGTAGTCTAAACCTGCAACAAATATGCTCTTGTTCCATAACTAAAACACACACACACACACACACAAGAATATGGTAGGCTGTTCATGTCTAGTTGCCAAATATTTTACAGTTTTCAGTGGCTGTTTTAATGACCTTGCGGTCAGTCATGGTTTTTACCCATTTTTATTGTCACTGTTTCACTTATATTTATTCTTATTTACTAATTATTTACAAAGCATTACTACTATTCTGTGATTAACAAAGCATTACTCTTACTTCAATGATTTAGCAAGCTTAAAATCCATCTAGTTAATAATAATCAGCAGTTGCAGGGTGCCATGGAATGGATACGGCGGTGTAATAATTGACATGTTGTTGTTAAAAGCTACCCGTTGTTTTGTTACACATTTTTTTTAACAATATTAGATATTTTTTCTTTTTTGTAACATTGAAACAATGCCTTAATCCCTTATCAAACCTGTTTGGTTCTTTAATAAAATGCAGTTTAATGCATATTTTTGGACTTTGGAGTAATTCATCATATGGCGTGACGCCATGTCATTCGGTGTTGTGACACTCATAATTAAGAAAAATAAATAGGATATTTTGGTTATGAATTGTAAAATAATAGGTGTGGTGGGTGGATACAAGTGGCATCTAATATTTTCAGGTATTTTGGTATATTGCAACAAAGTAACTTTCAGTTTAATTTTTAAATTATATTGAAAGATTTTTGAGAAAATGTGGTGACAGTGTGTATTGATAAGCAAAATAATACAAAATGTAACATATTTGAACCTTAAAATGCTATACATATATAAAGTAATAATAAAGAATCAGGATAAACAAGCTTACATTATCACATGATGCCCCTTTTTAATTTAATACACAATAATGTTCCTGTCACACCATATGATGTTTTTTGTCACTAATGCAATAAACTAGTGAAAAAATGTACATTTAAGTCAAAAACTCAGGGGGTCTTCAATATATTCTTAAACTTAAGACTTGGTAGAATACAACATAAATAATTCCATGACTCAAATTTAAGGTTTTTTCAAAAACACCTTTTTTCAGCAAAATATGACAACCACCCATATATCCAAAGAAGGGAAGAGCAGAGCAGAGATATAGTATGCCAAGGAAAAACGATGCACAAATCTTGAGGACTTGAAAAGTTGGACTAAAGCCTGCAGCTGGCAAAAGAAAGAGAAAGAGATCATGGAAGTCTGTCCAAACCTGTCAATCTTTCAGACAGAAATAGACAAGAGAGAAAGAGAGACGCACTGTAGAGAGATGGAGAGATAGAGTCTACAAGAGGATACAACACGTCTGCTTTGTGTAAAACCTGTTAACACTTCCCAGCTGATATGTTCTCACTTAGTTCCATACTCTGTCCACTCACAACACCTCTGTCCATCCCTTCCCCCACCATGCACTGCTCTCCTGTCTTCCTCTACTGTCGAAGGCCAGTACTTTAACATTCAAGCTGAAAGCTGAATATTGTGAAAAAAATCACATTAAATCCTGAATCTGTTAACACTTCCACATCAGTGTATTCTCACTTACATTACATTATATATGCTTATACTAACAACAAATAGCCTACTGTACAGTGTTAATTCAACACGTAGGCCTACCGAGTTGATTTAACATCTTATAGGGTGTATTCGGTCCTAGAGTAGGCCTACTCTGTTGAATTAACACTTCATTTATTACTGTGTAACTCCTTTATCCAAAGTGAACAAGGTATTGGTTACAGTCCCTGGAGGAGTGTGCAGTTAGGTGCCTTCAGCCAACTGTATCTAACGTTATTGCCCGCCTTTCGTAAAGTCTTCACGAAAATAATAGAGTAATTTTCGTGGTGCATTCACGTTATTGCCCGCCTTTCGTAAAGTCTTCACGAAAATAATAGATTAATTTTCATGCTGCCTATTCACTTGAATTGCCGGACTGTTGCCTAGCGACCCACTAGTTTGATGCCCTTTCGGTAGCCTACCGTCACATGGTAATCAAACATTTCAAACAAGCAATTTAGGGTTAGGTTTAGGGTCAAGGTTAGGGTTAAGGTTAGGGTTAGGGTTAGGTTTAGGGTTAAGTAGGGTTAAGGTTAGGGTTAGGTTTAGGTTTAGGTTTAGGGGACATAAGGCGTAAGTACTGAAAGGGCGTCGAATTAGTGAGTCCCGAGTGTATCAGCACTGTTCTGTCAGCACCCCCTCCCCGCCCCTGCAGACGTTTGGATAACCATAGCAGCAGTGGGGCAATTCAAGTGAATAGGCAGCGTGGAAATTAATCTATTATTTTCGTGAAGACTTTACGAAAGGCGGGCAATAACGTGAATGCACCACGAAAATTAATCTATTTTTTTCGTGAAGACTTTACGAAAGGCGTGAGATAGGGCTCCTTCAGCTATGGAGGGAATTGATTGGTCGGGGTGGTCATTGTTGCCATGGCGCCGTATTGTTTGGCTGCCTCTCTGGTAACTCCGTCAAAACCGTGCAATTTTTTCATCTGTTTAAACCTATTTAGTCCATGTGAGGTTAACATTTTGGACAGATATGACGACGTGTTTCTAGACAGCACTTTTTAGTGCTATTTATTGCCGTCTGCATTTTTGTTGACCTTAAATCGAAATCGATGTTGTCGGATCACCGCAGCGCAAGGGAACTCCATGAAGATCAGAATGCGCATAGCCTGCCCTATACCAACCGGCCCGGCAAAGAGAGAACATCATCCCGACAAGCCTCGCACTACTGTCTACAAGAGGTCCGCGGACACCAGATGAATGTGGAGACCATCACAGTGTATAGCGTGGGGTGAGAGCCTGCAGTTTGCCACCCGCGATGTAGTCTCCGTCTCATCTAGCACCGTATCCACCCAGGAGCCTCGGGCACCACGCAGCTGTCTGTTTTGTAAAGCGATGCATCCAACTCTCGCCTCGATCGACACATCTATGAACAATCTGACACCATGGACATTTTCTATACTACTTATTTCTTTAATGTGTGTATTTATGTTGACATTTAATCTAATGATTTCTGCACGATGTGGAGTTTTACCAGAACCGTCATTTCACTACAGGCTGTAACCTTGGTTATGGCTTTGTATGTGACAAATAAACTACTCTACTCTCTCTCTACTCTACTCTATTGCACCTGCATCCCTGTGACCTAAAGTCCAACTCACTAACCATTACACCACGCCTTCCACACTATTGTTTTAAAATGCCCATCTACTGTGCATACAATATATAGTAGGCAATGTCCAAATTACATCCTAAAACTGTTACCACTTCTCAGTCTATATGTTCTGACTTTTAGTCGCATACTCTGTCTGCACCACCCCACTCCCCGTACGTCTCTCTCGTCTTTCTTTACTTTCAAAAACTCCTTCACACATGAACACTTATGCTCTATTTAACATCATAGAACATTGTGACGTGTAGCAGCCTTGTCCTGCCTACATTAAATCCTGAAGCTGTTAAAACAGCACAGTCGATATGTTCACGCTATTAGTCACATTCTCTTCCCATCCCTCATGCAGATAGCATCTTTCTCTACTTTCAAAAGATCCTTCTCCGCCCCCTTCTCTCTGTCTCTCAACACTATAACCACAGAGCACACAGAAAAGCCTGCTTCTGCATCACGGAAGGCCTTTTGTTCAGACATTCACACAGACACAGCACGTACAGTCCGGTAGAACATTGCGATTTGTAGCGTGAAAGCCTACTTCGTTGTTTTAAGACGTCCATCTATGTACAGCCGCACTGAATCCTATAAACCTTATTGCCATTTATGTGCAATGAAAAGCTCCTCTGGCCCATGAAACATGCTCACAGGTGTTTTTGGTGTTTCCCGAATCTCTTGCAGCTGCTGCATCACTACAGACATACTTCATGCGTTTCACTGCGCTGTTTTTTTTTTCTTTTTTTTGGTGGGGGAAGGAGTGGGTGGGGTGGGGGGGTTTAACAACCAAATAGCATTTCCAAAGGGTTCTATTTTAACATCACTTCAGAACAGGTGGTTCTGTCATTGGGATGGTGTGTTCTTTGAGTGTGTGTGTGTGTGCGTGTGTGTGTGTGTGTGTGTGTGTGTGTGTGTGTGTGTGTGTGTGTGTGTGTGTGTGTGTGTGTGTGTGTGTGTGTGTGTGTGTGTGTGTGTGTGTGTGTGTGTGTGTGTGTGTGTGCGCAGCATGTGCATGCGCTTATCCATGTGTGTGTCTACCCATGTTTTTGTGTGTGTGTGTGTGTGTGTGTGTGTGTGTGTGTGTGTGTGTGTGTGTGTGTGTGTGTGTGTGTGTGTGTGTGTGTGTGTGTGTGTGTGTGTGTGTGTGTGTGTGTGTGTGTGTGTGTGTGTGTGTGTGTGTGCATCTGTGTGTGTTTATCCATGTGTGTGTATCACAGTGTGAGTGACCACCACACCAATGCCCCATGCTGCGGTGATGTGCCGACCAGATCCGAACAGACAGACGCATCTTCTATCTTCTATCATCCGTCTCTCCTGAAGGCTGATGCAGAGCAGGAAGGACCAGCCAGGGAGCTAGCCAGCCAAGGTGAGCGAGCGCGCTGGACTGGTAATCTGGCATACAGGGGCATCTCCCGATGGTCTTATGGCAATGGATTGTTCTGTATTTTCTTAGAGACTGGCCCACATTTAAAAAAGGTCCATGAAAAAAAACCTGCATGGGCCTATTTTTGGGGTCTAGTTATGTGAGCCGAATGGAGCGAAGTAAAATTAAGTAAAAGCTAAAGAAAAGTCAGAGTGGAGTGATGCTGCTGGATTGTTCTTGCATTGTCATAGAAACTGGACCACAACAGCACGGGCCTTTTTTGAAGGACCAGTCCTGTTCTACAAGCTGAGAGCGTGAAGTAAAGTAAAAAAAAGCATAAGCAAAACAAAAAGCAAAGCCTGCGTGGAGTATCCGTGATATTAGGTCCACGTAAAAGTGCCCAGGCCTTTTTTGAGCCCAGTTCAGTCGTGCACACTGAGCAAGCAAGCGGAGTAAAGTAAAAAGCAAAAGCTGAAGCAAAGCTGGAGCGGAGTGTCGGTGATGTTGAGCATGATGGCGTGTTTTCTGGACCATAAAATAATGAGGCCTGCAGCCGCGGTAATTCACTGACCTCATCCATGTCACGCCGCCCCATGCTACGCTACGCTCAGCTCAGCTCTGCACTGCACTGCACCAGGGAGGAGTGGAGAGAGGGAGAGAGAGAGAGAGAGAGAGAGAGAGAGAGAGAGAGAGAGAGAGAGAGAGAGAGAGAGAGAGAGAGAGAGAGAGAGAGAAGAGAGAGAGAGAGACAGAAGAGAGAGAGGGAGAGAGAGAGAGAGGAGAGAGAACAGAGAAAGAGAGAGAGAGAGAGATTGGGAAGGAGAGAGCTGGGATGAGAGAGAGAGAGAGAGAGAGAGAGAGAGAGAGAGGGATGCAAAGTGAAAGAGAGACAGAGAAGAGAAAGAGGAAAGAGAGAGACAGCAGGATTAGAGACAGAGAGAGAGAGTGAGAGAGAGAATGAAAGGGGAGAGAGAAAAAGAGAGAGAAGAAAGCACATAGTTAGACAAAGAAGAGGAAGAGGAGGGGTGCAGAAGAGGTTGAGAGAGAGAGAGAGAGAGAGAGAGAGAGAGAAAGATGTTGGACAAAGAGGGGAGTGCAGTATAGAGAAAGAATGACAGGAAAGGAGAGATGGGGAGAGAGAGAAAAAAGAGAGAGGGGGGGTAGAGGAACAGGCTATATAGAGAAGCTTGAGGAAGAGGAGGGGTGTAGAAGAAATGAAGAGCGAGGAGTAGAGAAAGAATAACAGCAAGACGGAGAAAGTGAAAAAGGAAAGAGAGATGGAGAGGCTGCAGCTGCCTCTCTGACCTGCTGGGGGTCAGTGTGAACATATCTGAACGTACATATGTGTATGTGTCAGAGGAGAGGACGTACATGTGTATGTGTATGAACGTTTATGAATGTTGTGTGTGTTTGTGAATGTGTGTGAGTGTACGTAATGTATGTGTGTCTGTCAGAGGAGAGGCTGAGTTCTCTGTTATGGATGTGTACAGATGGTGCATGAGGCAGAAAGGGAAGGGAATGAGAGGAGTAAAGTGGAGTATAAAAAGGAGGGATTGGAGGGAGAGATGGAGGGAGAGAGGTAAGGATATTGAGAGAGGGAGAGATGAGGGATTAAGGTTGCTCATATCTCATGATAGTGTGTGTGTGTTGTTGGTGGGGGGTGCACTGGAATAGGCAGAGTGCCAAGAAGTTGGAACTTGGTTTTGTTTGTGTGCTCTCTCTCTCTCTCTCTCTCTCTCTCTCTCTCTCTCTCTCTCTCTTTCTTTCTCTACATGCATCCATCAGTCACTTCTCGCTTCAAACTCACACATACCTCTTCTAAAACAACTTTTATGTCCCTCTTACTCTTTCCTTTTACTTTTTGTACAACCAAGTACACAGGAAGTCACACGCACACACACATGCACGCACACTCACACTCACGCACACATCCACACACACACCCACACAAACAAACACGCACACATACACACACACACGCACGCTCGCATGCACACACACACTCACACTCACGCTCACGCACACGCACACACACACACACACACACACACGCACACACACACACACACACACACACACACACACACACACACACACACACACACACACACACACACACACAAACACACAGAGGATCCATTTCTTGCTGTTTTCCCTTGGAGGAGAAGTGTTTTGTCATGGCAGTGGACAAGACCTGGAGGTGGTGTGTTGATGGAAAGCGTACAGTATGATTTATGAAATAAACAGTGAATAATTTACCTCAGAGGAAAGGGCCTCAAATTCTTGAAAAGCAGTATGGCACCTTCCCACCATCAGTGCAGCTTCAAGGTATTTTTGGGGGCCCTCTGCAAAGTGGAGCTTGGGGCCCTTACCCCTAACCAGGGGATCGTAAAAGCAGGCTACCTCATTACCCACTTTCTTCTCTTCACCGTCTCTTCTCTGCACTTCCCTAACTATTAGGGAGGGCCACCTGAAGAGATATTTCGATATTTTGCAGTATCATTGCCTTTTTCAGTCAATGGATTTAGGGATGGGCTGCCACACACAGAAATGTCATCAGTGTCATACCAGTCATTACCAGGGGGCCCCTCTTTCAGCCTGGCGGCCCTAGGCAACTGCCTTATTTGCTTGCCTGGTCGTGACAGGCCTGCCCGTCCCCCGTTTCCACTTTGCAGAGGTGGACACACAGGAGGACAGCGCAGACCACAGCAGAGCAGAGTGCTGATGGGCCTTCCAGACAAGTAAAACACAGCTATCACTCTGCGGAGTCTAAGATAAACCTTAGCGGGGGCATAAATTCATTCACAAAGTACTACAAAGAAACTTGGTTGCAGTTGCTTTTACATACACACATCAGGTTTCAGATTTGTCTGAACGCAACTGTGATTCACAAGCAGCATAATACAACAATGGCATTTGTTTATGTATTATTATTTAACATGTTTCCAGTAATTTACGGCAAATCATTCAGGAAGTGCAAGAGAACACGGTTACTTACCGCATGAAGGATTTCGGTGCAATTCACAAACAGCGCAGCACACAGTCATATTAGTCAAGTTTTATGAACATTGCACATACTGTATACAGCCTCATATAAATCCATCATGTCATATAATTTCATTTATCACTATTTACATCAGATCATCAGTTTGTGAAGAATATGTCAAACAATTTGGCACAAATCTGGTGGTGGATTTTTAAGCGCGATAACACATGAACACAGCCACCAGAGCCAACGCGCACAGCCAGGCTGTCAGCATCACTTTCAACAGTACACCCAACCCTTCCTGATTTATAGAAGTTGTTGACTTTATTTTTTACAAGTTCTGAAATCAGGCGTTCCAGTGGGTTGACTTGCCATGTGTACCGTATCTTTTTCCTGTGTTGCTTTGCTAAACTGCTGAAACATCCGGCCCACAACAAAGTCATGTAAGCCCCCTGCCACTCAAGTGTAATGGGGACCCAATTCTTTGTGTGTGTGTGTGTGTGTGTGTGTGTGTGTGTGCGCGCGCTCATGCGTGCGTGCGTACGTGCGTGTGTCAGCATCACTTTCAACAGCACATCCATCGCTGCAACACACAGCATTCTTTCACCTGATTTATAGAAGTCGTTGAGTTTATTATTTACAAGTTATGAAAGAAGGAGTCCCAGTGGGTTCACCTGCATGCCATGTTTGTCTTTGTCCTGTTTTCCGTTGCTAAACTCCTTAACCCCTTTGCACAGAGCCTTATAGTCCTCAAAATTGCAATGGCCATGTCTTAATCTGTTACTTAAGGCTCTCGGTAATGTTACATTACATTACATTGCACTTAGCTGATGCTTTCATTTATCCAAAGTGACTTACAACTATTATTTTTCAGGGTATTGGTTTACAGTCCCTGGAGCAATGTGGGGTTAGGTGCCTTGCTCAAGGGCACTTCAGCTATGGATGGAGATGTAGGGAGAGGTCAGGGGGGATTCGAACCGGCAACCCCTAGATTGAAAGGCCAACTCTCTAACCACTATGCCACGGCTTGCTGTTGTAGCAATGTTCTTATGAAGTAGTTTAGGCAGGGCCGGATTATCCACAAGGGCCAGTGACACAGTGACCAGGGGTACCAACCATTTACATCCAGTTAGGGAGCACTACATGAGACAAACTTTTGCCAATCTTGTTCATGAAGGGGGCACCTGCGAGGCATTAGTGCTCCGGGGCACCAGAGTGTGGTAGTACGGTCCTGAGTTGAGTCTTTCTAACAAAGTGCCCACCAGCTGGACTTTCTGCATGAAGAGGCTACGCATCCTGCTGAAGCGCTGCACTCTTTTCATGCAGGGACGCTGACCACTTTGGCTGGGCCCAGGACAAAGTCATCTGAAAGGGTCCCCCACTCAGTGTCAGGGCTCAGTGGGCTAAAGGGCAGATTATAGTTCAGCAACGGCGCCTGTTGCTTACGGTCACTAACCACTGTTGATGTTATAGATCTGCGCACGAGGTGTCATGTCGTTAGCTACATTTGGCTACATAGCTACAAGGCTACAGTACAGTAGTCAGACTGCAGGCATTGTGCTGCGAGTGTTAAACTGATGTAGTGTTTGTTTGCTACTTACTAATTCAGTCATTGTAGCTTCATTTATTTACACAGACTAGAAAGAAAGTGTTCGTATTCCACAGAATATTGACAGTTTGGCTCTCGTAAACTACCGGAGAACTGTGCCGCCACGAGAACAAGGAAATAGCGAGACGACCAATCACAGTGCCTTTTCTCTGCGACCTTCGCAACCGTCTGTCGTGTAGTCAGGATTTTTTGAGGCGCACGACGACAGTTGCAGAGCCTCTGCGCGGGGGGTGTGGTCGCGCACAAACGGTTGCACAGGCTCTGCAACCGTCAGCGCCAATAAGTATAAATTGGCCTTAAGGCGTCCGGGGACTCAGGTTCATGCTGACCTGAGGTCATTTCCCAATCCTTCCTCCATCCCTCCCTCTCATTTCCTGTCATACTCTCTCACTCTACTGTCCACAATAAAGGCATAAAAGCCAAAGAAAATCTCTTAAAAAAATACATACAATATAATGGGGACCCCATTCTGTCCCCCACCACCCCCCTTCTTTCTGGGCCCGAGACACTGTCCACTTTAGTAACACCACCCCAAACCCCTCTCTGTTGGCTTCCCTCTCTGTATGAAATATGTTACGCAATTAACAGATAATGATGATGATGATGATGAGGATTACACAGTGTGAAAATGACTTGCAGACTGTTGGTAGAACACCAATGTGGCGGGTAACCACAATGTTCATCCACTAAAAGTTTTGCAATGTCCTGACTCTACCTGACCACATGACGCGTGGAGTGATTTCATTGTTTACCGTCTTGTTCCTGTCAGAAATGTTGTTTTGATTGAAATCAGATGGATTTGAATAAATATGCGGTTTGGCGTCCTGCAGACACTCCATTAAAAAAAAGTCTCATCTCTGCTTAAACTCCAGCCTGAGAACGTACAGTGAGAACATACTTATCACCTGCCGAGTTACGGACAGTGATGGTTTTATGTTCTGCCTCCATTCCTGAAAAACTTTGTGGACTTTTTACTTACTCACTATTATGTGACCAAATGGAATTGATCCAAAAACAGTAAACAGAATTTGGATGGAGGACTGGTATCTAAAATGTCTTCTCCAGAGAGAGGGAGAAAGAGAGAGAGGGTGGTGTGGTGGGGGGTGGGTTGGACAGTCCACTCCCTTCCTCCTCTGTCCAGTGTCTCAACGACGCATTGAGGTTTCTGAGAAGGCTAAACGAAAACAAACAAGTCCCTCCGTTTAGAAATATGTCACTGGCGCGTTCATGCCCTTAGATTGACCAGGACTGGTGTTAATTGATTATGTGCCTTTGCCAGTCACTTTGACAGTAAATATGTATCTGCTTATGTATCTTTTTTTGTAATCCAACTGTTGATATCATTTTGGAAACGGGCACGGTTGCCAGAGAATTGCTAGTCAGACAAATGAAATGCAAATCTTTTTCCTTTTCCAATAAACAAAACAAGTTCATAAATCATCGTAAAGTAGACGTCGTATTTGTTTTGGTTATCTGCAATTTTGGGACTTTGGGCCATAAATCCAGTGTGAGATATCTCAGGGGTGTTTGGTCCAAATCACTCAAACAAGATCAGCGTCTTCCCGGCCTTGACTTGACTGGCTGTGTCATCGGAACAGTCTGCTCTGGTCCTTCATCATATTTCACCCCCTCTGATGCTATGCAGCTCTTCAGGGGTGCATTTCACGAAACCATAGTAGCTAACTTTGCTGTTTGCGATGCAATTTCCCATTGACAACTAGTCAAGTTGCTAACAGGCTAACAACTTCCGAGAAACGCACTTCAGTTTGGTTAGAGTGGGCTGATACATGCAAAAACACAATATGAATTCAGTGCTTTAAGGGGCAAAAACCAAGTTCCAAACTGAATTATTAAAATTGAACTATATTATACAGTATTATAGACAGGAACATCATAGAAAGTCCTGGTATCTGTATTCTTAAGGCTAAAATTGAGAAATCCATCCGGTAATTCATGTTGGAGTGTACTGGCCCAATTAAAGCACTGCATGAATTGATTACTTCACAGTTTGTATTTCTGCCATAGACATGATTGTTGAAAAACAGAACACACGTGGTGGAAAGCAAAAAAAGTTTGCAAAATAAACCTAAGTAACTGTGATTATGGAGAGCAATGTGTTATGTGCTTGACCTGCAAATCGTGCTATTTACAAGTTATTCGCTGACCCTGATTTCTGTCAGTGCATGTACGTATGAAGGCCTATTCCCCTTTTGATGCATCTCTCCCTCTGCTTCTGCATCTCTTTCTGCTTCTGTTTCTGCCTCTTCTGTCTCTCTGGCTCTGTCTCATAGGAGTTGTGACGTTCGTGAACGGGACGATTCTTTTGAACGTCTCTCAGAAGTGAACGATGGGAACCAGATCATAGCTGAGGGAGCCGCTTAACCGCTTTTTCATTCATTTTTCATTCATTTTAAGCACGTGACCTTGACGTGAGTACTTTAATTTGTGAAAAAACACTTTGTCTGCCTTAAAGAGTGGCAGAAACAGTATTTCGAAGCATGAGGATAATCAGTTGTTGTTTGGACAAAACGACCTAGAGGTGGAGTCAAAATATTACATTTTAAACACTGAATAAATAATTTTAAAATGAGCCAAAAGAGCCAGTTTTTTTAAAAGCTCTTTGATAGGAACGAGCCACTATGATCCGTATCCCGTCAAAGAGCCATAAATCCCATCTCTACTGTCTCTCTCTCTCTCTCTCTCTCTCTCTCTCTCTCTCTCTCTCTCTCTCTCTCTCTCTCTCTCTCTCTCTCTCTCTCTCTCTCTCTCTCTGTGGTGCATGTGTGTGTGTTCTCTCGTGTATTATTTTGGCCACTTGGCTGTTTGCGTTGCTGAGGAAAAGCAGTGTAAAGATTTGCCTCTTGGACAGCACGTGTTTGTGTTGTCCAGCTGCGTTTGTTCCACACACGTGTGTGTTGTGGCACGAGGCTGGCTTGCTTTGGCATGCTCACCATAGCTCTTCCATAGCCTGGCTATCACCACTGCAAGTCTCCTTGAGGCTTTAGTCTCCCCGGGAAAACCATCTACGGTTTTTTTTGACATTTTTTGGGATATTGGACAATGGAAGCGAGGAGGGGAGAGAGAGACGGTGGAGGATCGGCAAAAGACCCAGGATGGAATCGAACCCGGGGCGCCGGCGTAGCAGCCCAGTGCCCAACCCCTAAAGCCACGGCTGGGCCACCCTCTACGTTCCTACATGGGAAATGCAAAGGGCGTGTCTAGCTCACGTTCATGAAATGCCTCCATTTAATTATGCTATTGGGCAGGTCCGCTGCTAAGGTTTTGGAGGCCCTAATGTGTGTGTGTGTGTGAGTGTGTGTGTGTGTGTGTGTGTGTGTGTGTGTGTGTGTGTGTGTGTGTGTGTGTGTGTGTGTGTGTGAGTGTGTGTGTGTGTGTGTGTGTGTGTGTGTGTGTGTGTGTGTGTGTGTGTGTGTGTGTGTGTGGGGGGGGGGCAGTATGTTTATCCTCTACTGTATGTCCATGTGTGTGTGTGTGTTTGTGTGCGTGCATATCGTATATGTGCTGTTGACACGGCATGTATATCTGTAAACCTTTTTTTCCCGTCTAGTGCGTGCCATGCACCAGGGTGTGTGCCATGTACCGTGCCCGTGTGCATGGGCGGATAGCTCTTCTGGAGGCGTTTGGAGACACATTTGCAGCTTCCTGTGTGTGTAGATGTGCCTGCGTGTGTCTAGCATGTGTGTTTGTGTGTATACACTAAAGTGTGTATCCGAGTGTGTGGTTGCTCGGCGCGTGTGCTCTGCGTGTGTAGATGCATTCATGCCACTCCGTGGGGAATAGGCCCATTGAGTCTAAATCGTGGCTTTTGCTTATCTCGTCAAGGCTCCTTATCGCCTCGGTGGTAATTGCAGACTTCCAATCGCGCTGTTTACACAAAACAAGGTTTTTTAAAGCCCTCTGCTTCACTCCGATCCCAACCGCTCCATGCCACCACTTTGACCTTTCACCATAGCTCAGGGAGCTTCTAGAGGGCTATTCCAAGCACATGCTTAAGTGATAAACCTGGCTAACTTGGCTAACTACATGAAGCTATAAACCTGCTAATAGATAATCCATAGATGATATTAAGTTGAGAAAATAAGGGCTTCTATTAGATGATTTACCTCAAGGTTCTTGGAATTACTCCCCAGGTCTCTGACCTTTCAAATTATGCAACGGAGGTAGATCTTGAGTTAGTTAGTGCAAGTGTTATGATGTAAAAACCTCAAATATGTAAATAGAAAATGTTATTTAACCCTGTGAAACCTGAACCATGAAAGCAATGAGAGAAAATTCTAATTTTTTGGAATTTGCTTCAATATTGGTCCCTTATAAGAAATGTTAAAAAAAAATCAAAATTTTGTTAAGGTCGCTGAGATATTTAATGCATCATATATGATGCATCAGGCTTTTAATGAATGAACATTCCAATTTCATGACCATTGAAAAATGACTTTTAATGCATTTACAACTTTTTTTTAATTTAAAAAAGTTGTCAGACAATTTAATTTGAGGATTATCTTTAAATATTTAGTGAGATCCTGCCATTTTTTTAAGCCTATCCTTGTTTTAGCAGGACCATATTTTACATTTCCCACAGCCTGGTTGGGTAATTTTTTAAAATCTATGTAAAAACATAGCTGATCGAATGCTCAACAACCTATTTATGAGTGTAATATAGATCATTATTAATTTTTGATGTGTAATTTGAATATATGGGTCCATTACTACAATTGGACCATTTCTCCATTCACTTCAATGCATTTTTTACGAGATCATAATTTCAACATTTTGCATTACATTTTCAAAATTGCAAGTAAAACCTGTTTCTTAAGGCAATATCTTTGTCTTGAAGTAAAACAACTTGTGTGTTTTGTTAAACGATCGTCGTGGTGTGCTTTGTAAGTTTCCCTATGGAGCAAATGCATTGATGGCTGACTTCCTGCCACCGCCGGATGGTGCTTATATGTCTCATCAGTTTTAGCACGATCTCTCTGCAACACGGTGTAAAAATATAAACTCTTCCTTGCTTAATTGCACAAAGCAAGTGTTCAAATTAAAGGATGTAGAGTTATATTTCGGAAATTTGTACACAAACCTTATGCAATTTGACGAAATCTCAGCGTTGGTCAGGGAAACCGCTTCTACTCCATTTTCCTGTTTTTCGCCGAGCTGTGGTCAACTTGTTGTCGACCGCTGCTCTCTTGTGGCGGTTTCCGCGTACTGCAGGACGTTTGGAAATGACACGCAGGATGTTTTTCAGATCGATTTTTTTTTGTGTCAGCGTGGAGAGGGCTTTGAATTTGATGAGACATATATGATGCATCCGGCGCGATAGGGTTAAAATCACCCAGCGCCTCTTGAGACTAGCAGTGGCCAAAACAGTCCAGGATCCTTAAAACACATGCGAGAGAAGGACTTCCAAAGGCGTAAATAAAATTTTGTGGAAATGAAAGAGAAAACAAACAGAGTCTGTGTGAAGTCCCCAAAATGTTGTTTATGTTTGTCTACATGCTTATTTGCCCGGTAAACACAGCTAATCCCGAAAATCTCCACTCAAAGTTTGTGTCAGACCAGCAGTTGGATATTTGTTTCATGGAAATAATCTGAAATAGTTTGTCTCGCCGGTGAGGGAGTTCAGATGCGGTCAAATTCAAAATACCTCTCGATGGAGACAGCGAGCAAAAAAAATATGAATATAGCGCATTATCACCGTAAAAATGCATTGTTAATTCAACACATAGAATACCAAATACACTCTATAAGAGGTTAATTTGACTCTGTTAGTGGTGAAGTAGCACTGCACTTTTTTTCACTGTGTATCACTTTGGAATGCTGTGGCGTTGGTCAGTTCCTGTGTTCAAAGCCAGTGTTTATCTCAACCCAAACCACCCCTGAATAAAACGAGAACCCCCGCCAAGAAGGAACTACTATTCCCAAATGCTTCTGTAGGCCTGTATAAAAAAAACAAGGACGGGGAAAAATTAAACATATTCATCATACTCAACTCTGTTGGAGTGTCTCTGTTTTCTTGTCTTCGCATGGGCCAGAATCGAAATGAAATTGCCATCTGAGAGAATGGACTTCAGAGGGTTGGTTACAGTAAAGTGTGCACACTTACGCACGTGCAAACACACACGCACGCACGCACGCACGCACGCACGCACACACACACACACACACACACACACACACACACACACACACACACACACACACACACACACACACACACACACACACACACACACACACACACACACACAGACTCTGACACACATGTAGGAGTGCACACACACACACACACACACACACACACACACACACACACACACACACACACACACACACACACACACACACACACACACACACACACACACACACACACACACACACACACACACACACACACACACACACACACACATCCCCGCCCACCTAAGCCCACTCCCGGAGTCCTTCCTCCTGTTTGCAACTTTTTTCCCAGGTTTCTGGGACAACAGTGTGGAGAGGCCATGGCAACCGAAGTTGTTGACTCTCAAGCTCAGAATCTGAGCACGACGACGACAGTGAGGTCTTGTCATCTCTGGATTGGCCATATGGTATACAGGGCACTTGCCCGGTGGACCGTTGATGATTTTGGCCTGACCCTCTCCTCAGTGGTACCAGTCCTCAGGGAAGCCGACAAGGAGGACAAAGGGGTCAGCTGTCCCGGGCCCAGAGAGAAGGGTTCTCATTACATTGCATGTGTTGAATGCGGGGGCCCATTCAGATGACTTTGTCCTGGGCCCAGCCAAAGCTGTCAGTGGCCCTGCCAGTCCTCAAGCTGCGGCAGCAGGCCTATCCGAAACAGTATCAGATATAAACAAATCATTTAGGCTGTTGCGGTCAAAATGGTTCCTATTATTAGATGACTAAAACTGTTGTTAGAGTCTTCATTGTCTCTCCATCTCAATGTCTGGTCAACTCGCCTTGGCTGAAAATGCCCGCTCCATTTTTGTGTGCCCCAATCCAGCCCTGTGTATTGTCCCAATGAGGGAGGAGGAAGAGGAGGAGGAAGACGAAGAGGAAGATGGGGTCTCATTAGCATACCGGCTCCTCTCAGCGAGACAAAGGAGACGTATAAAAAGTTAGTTCCGTCACGGTGAGCTCAGACTATAGGAGACATGGGTGTTATTTTGGAAGGAGGCAGGAAGGAGCAGAAGAGAAAAAGATAATGAGTGTACACAGAGGAGTGGAGAGGGGAGGGGAGGGGATGGGCGGAATAGAAGAGAAAAGAGGAGAAGAAAAGAGAGGTGGCTGAGTGTGTGGCTGAGAGGGGCTGAGATATTGGCCGTTGTCATGGAATGGCTGAGCTCACTGTTTCTACTGACAGTGAAAAGCCCAACTGGATTCGCCGCCGAATAACGAACAGAGGTCTCTGTCGTGGAGCGAGAGAGAGAGAGACAGAGAAACAGAAAGAAAGACACACAGAGGCAGGGATATACATAGATAAATAAGATAAATAAGACATAAATAGGTAGAGAGAAGTGAGGAGGAGATAGATAAAGGACTGAAGAACCGGATGAAAAGAGAGAGAAAAAGAAGTGAAGAGAGGTAGAAGAGAGAGGGAGTGGGTGAAGAAGAAAGGGAGACGGAGTGAAGAAGGGAGGGAGAAATGGAGGGACGGGCAAGAAAAAGATGGTCAGAGCGAGAGAGCAACCATGATGAGAGAGAGAGAGACAGAGAGAGAGAGAGAGAGAGAGAGAGAGAGAGAGAGAGAGAGAGAAGGAATGTTATGCAGAATCGGTCTGTCTGTCTGCCATTCGAAATTAAAGTTGAAGTGATGTGTGACCCAGCTCCATGGTTTCGGAGTTACACCCAAAACAAACAAACATAGAGTCTGGGTGGTGAGTGGAGAGAGAGAGAGAGAGAGAGAGAGAGAGAGAGAGAGAGAGAGAGAGAGAGAGAGAGAGAGAGAGAGAGAGAGAGAGAGAGAGAGAGAGAGAGAAAGGGGGGGGGATTGTGTTTGCTTACGGCTAAACATGTACGCATTCATGTTTGCAAATGTAAAGCTATGTAGATAGATGGAAAGAGGCACATAGAAAGACAGACATAGAAAATGACATGAGTCTTTTTTTCAGATTTTTTCATATGAAGGACCACATTTAAAGCTGTTCATGTAGATATACAAAATAGTGTAGACAGATGTAAAGTAAAGATACTGTGAAATAGATATACAGCTGATATAAAATAGATATAGCGTCACAGAAAGAAGTGTGGAAAGACAGACAGACAGACAGATGTGAGTGTGTGAAAGAGGGTGTGTGTTTTGATATTTTGTATGCATACTCTACGTACATGCATACCCGTGCATGTTTGTAAATGGAATTCTAACCCATACAGAATGCCAGCAAGAGAAAGAGAAAAACACAGGAAAAACACGGGGAAAGCGACAGACAAGGTGAAAGACCCGGAGAGAGAGTGAGAGAGAGAGAGAGACTGTCTGGGGCGGCCACCAAGGAATCCCTGGGCTTATTGTGTCATCCTGGGGTTTTAATGGATTCTCAAAGCTATTTGTATAGCAGCAGAGAGCGTGTGTGTGTGTGTGTGTGTGTGTGTGTGTGTGTGTGTGTGTGTGTGTGTGTGTGTGTGTGTGTGTGTGTGTGTGTGTGTGTGTGTGTGTGTGTGTGTGTGTGTGTGTGTGTGTGTGTGTGTGTGTGTGTGTGTCAAGGCAAGTCACATGGGAGCCACTTGTGAAATACCAAACCCATGCACATCATGCCTGCTCACGTCACACACACACACGCACACGCACACGCACACAAACACCCTCTCTCGCACACACACACACACGCACGCACGCACGCACGCACGCACGCACGCACGCACGCACGCACGCACGCACGCACGCACACACACACACACACACACACACACACACACACACACACACACACACACACACAGGTGCTTGCTGACATCAACAGATGAGGGACAGGTTTCCCAAGGACAACAGCAT
>NC_085873.1:8269668-8282168 GCF_034702125.1 Engraulis encrasicolus
AAAAGAACAATATACGTATATGTATGTTCCATTTGAGACTACGTGCTTGGCCATCTCTTTCATGCTACCTTTATTTTCCAGCCATTGCTAAGGCAGCATAAGAAAATATTGACTTTTTGCCTTCAAATATCTCCATTACCCTCGCTCTCTTGGTCTGTTCCAAACTCACTGCACAGTGTACCTCGTACTGAGATTTAGTGTATTTTTTGCCCTCAGAGAGTAAGCAAAGTTTCAGAGATAAGTATTATTCCACAATCAAATGCTGTCTGTTGCATTTAACGGAAACGATGGTTGCCATATGTCATTAGAGCTGATCAACTGCCAAAATACAATTCACCACGGAAAACACTGTTCGTTGTTTTGAATATTTGGTTTTATTAACTCTTTCTACACACAGGGAACATTGCAGAAGGAAAAGCTTTCCTGTTATTGTCACTGACTTTGAAGGATCCCTTGTTCAACAGTCTCTCTTGTTTAAGTATGTAACCAGGGGGGGCAATTCTCGAAACTGTAGTTGCTAACTACGTTAGGTACTTCGTTGATGACTTTGTTTTAGCATAATTGTAAATGGAATGTGTCACAGTACTTGTGCTGCTGAATCCAGACTGTATCCTTTTGAAAAAAAGTGGACTTTTACATTGAAACTCATGAGACTCTTATGGGACTTTTATGTTGACACCTGTTTAGCAATAGGAACAGGAAGTAGCTAATGAGAGCAGGATTTTTGCATTGTCATTCTGCTAACTTTGAAGGAGCACACCAGTGGAGTGAAATGTGATGCTTGGAAGTTAATGAAGGGGTTTATTTGAAATGTAAGCAGTTCGGGGAGGCCACTGGTGAGTTATTTCATGTTTTATGTCATTTCATGTAGGAAAGGAATTTGTTGATATTTAAAATGTATGTTGCTAAAAGGAAGATTGTAATTCGTTTTTCATTGCTTGGAAATGTTAAGATTCATGTAGCTAAGATGTAGATAGCTCTGTTTCTTGCTCATTTCGTTGCTATTAGGGAATTTAGTAGTTTATATGGTGTCCTTTTGTCTTTATTTTAAAGGTTTTCAACCTGATTCTGATTCATTCCTGATTCTGATTCATTCTGTGTCTACCGCATTCAACCTGATTGATGAGTAATAAAAAACCAAGAAAGGAAGAATCCGAGTTGATCCCATGATTGCAACCCAGAACGGCTTATGCCTTTTTCAAGTTTTGGCTGATTTTAAATAGAATTCCCCGGGAAACTTGACAGTTGAAAACCAAGTGCCAGTAGTTGAAAACTAAGTGCCAGCAGTTGAAAACCAAGTGCCAGCAGTTGAAAACCATATACCAGCTATTGACAACCATCAGTGTGGAAATACTGTGCAAGTTTAAATACATTGTGCCAGTTGATGACAAGGAAGCAGTAGCGCTTCAAGGACAAGAAGATTAAGGGCTTCAGTGTGTCCAGAAAATATCATATAAAGGCAGCAAGTGTTTGAGCATAGAAATATCACAAAAACAAGATGGCTGAAGATGCACTAGGCAAATCGGTGGATCAATTAAAGAGAGAGAGGACTACTGCAAGGACCTCATTCACTAAGCAAGTGAATTACCTCAAGAGAAGTGCTGGTGATATGACTGAATTAGAGCTCAAAAGTGAATTTGGCAAACTTTCTGTTGATGCACGCCGTGTTTTTGACACAAATGATGATTATAGAGCTGGACTAGAAGCAGAGCTTGAAGCCAGCAAGGCAGATGGCGAAGAAGTTGAGCTTGATGAGGATAAAAAGTCTAATATTGAAATGGTTACCAATGAATGCCAGCACAAGTTTGCCGAGTTAAAATCCATTGTACAGACAAATTTATGGACCAGATATGGACACCATGCACTGCAAACAGCTTTTGATGAAGCAGAGAAGGCTTGCTCACAAGCAGACAAAATAACTGTTGAAAGCGATAACTGTGAAGCATATGAAGTGCACCTTGCTGTATTGGACAACCTAACCAAGGAAGCTTGCAGTACAATGGCGATGTGGGAAAAATGGATCCCTACAGCCGATGATGAGTACAAGGAGCGATTTAAGGCCTTGAAATCAGCATGTACAGCACTTGAAATTAAAAAGGCAGAATTCATAAGAGCACGGAGGATGGATGAAGATAAAAAGAAGCCTTCTGTTCCGACCACAGTGCAACCTGCACAAACAGTGCCGATCATCAAGTTCAAACCAGCACAGCTGCCAGTCTTTAGTGGCTGTAAGAGAGACTTTCATCGTTGGAGAGTGGATTGGCTAAGCCTCCAAAAACAAGGTGAACCGACCGGCTCTCCGGAAGTGAAAAAGATACAGCTGCTCAACAGTGTGGATGAGAAAATATCCAAAGATCTTCGACTGTCATCTTACACCACAGCAGAGGATATCCTCAGAGTACTGGAGAATAGGTACGGAAATAAATACACTATTGCTCTCGAGATAGTGGAAGAGCTAGAGAAGATTCCACCTGTCAGGGGAAATCAACCAAGGAAAGTAGTAGACCTAATCCAAGCAATAGAGAAGGCGCTTACTGACCTAGCTGACCTGGGAAGTACCGGAGCTATCAGAAACCCGCTCATGGTGAAGTCCATAGAGAGCAAACTTCCTGAGTTCGTAAAGAAGGACTGGCTCATGTACTTGGTAGATCCAAAGAATCTCGTGGATGAAGATAACCACTTCGATAAGCTTCTCGGTTTCTTGAAAAAGCAAGAAGAGATCTTCGAGAGGCTGGATCACCTGAGAGACATGGATAAGTCGGAAAGACAAGAGAAAACTGACAAGAGGGTAAACAAAAAATATGCCTCAACTAAATCCACAAAGAGAGAAGATGCTGATGAAGGGTGCATTATTTGTGGAGATGACAAACACAAAAACAAACTGTTCTTCTGCAAGAAGTTTAAAAGGCTGACAGTGGCAGAAAAGGAAGGTGCAGTGAAGAAAATTGGTGCATGCAGGGAGTGCCTAGGGTGTCATAAAAGCAAAGAAGACTGCAAAGATACCTACCTGTGCAGGAACAAAGACTGCAGAAAGAAAGGCCCATCAGATCACCACTTCTTCCTCTGCCCTAAAGGTGAAGTCAAAAGCCAGAGCACTGAGAAATCACAGAAAGACAGCAAGAGCAAAAAGGACTTCACTGAGGAGCAAGAAGAGTTCCTGAGCGAGCTGTCACCTGACCTAGCGGAGAAGTGCAGGAAGGCCTTCACCAACAACACGTCACAAGTTGCCTGTGCTACCAAGTGTCAATCTGGCCTGCTGAAGGAGTATGGGTTGACAGAGCTGCCTGTCATCATGATGCTTTTGGAGGTGACCGCCAACGCAGGGCAGAAAGTTGGTACCCTCGTCGACCTCGCGTCAGATACGAATTATATAACCCATAAAGCGGCTAACAGGCTAAACCTCAGGAGTGAGAAGATTACACTGATTGTACACGGCGTAGGTGGAATGACTACAAAAGTAGCGACAAAAAGATACCTTCTGAGGGTTCGAGTCAAGACCTCAAAGGGGACGGAGAGAGCACACGAACTCATCTGTTACGGCCTGAATGAGATTGCAAAAGTCCACCAGGTGGTGAAGCCAGAACAGTTGAAGGTGTTCTTTCCTGATGTTGACATTGAGGACTTGAGGCGACCTGAAGAGATTGAGTTACTTGTAAGCCACAGAGAGGGGAGACTCGCTCCACAGCGTGTGAAGGTTGTGGGCGATCTTGTCCTGTGGGACAGTCCTCTTGGAAAGATGGTAGGCGGAGCTCACCCTGACCTGCTTGAGCAAGTGGATGTGGCTGCACGCAGGTCAAGGACGCACTTTGCTCGCTCCATGAGGACAGCTGCTGTCAAGTACGAGGAGATCCCTGCCGCAGTGCTGCAAGAGGCCAAGGCTGAACCGAAGCACACAGCTGCGACTCACCGGGAGTTCCTGAGGTGGTGGAGCTGGGACAGCATCGGTGCTGCCTGTGAGCCCAAGTGTGGTGGCTGTAGGTGCGGGCACTGCCAGCCGGGTGGAAAGGAGATGACTCTCGCTGAAGAAAGGGAGCTTGAGATCATAAAGGACGGCCTCACTTATGTCATCAGTGATGACCATGCTGAGACTCCACATTGGGATGCAAGATATCCTTGGATAACAGATCCCGCCTGCCTTCCCAACAATCGGAGTGGAGTTGAGGCCACCTTCTTAAGAACGGAGAAAAGACTCCAGAAGGAGCCTGAGTGGCTCGCTGCTTACACGGCTCAAGTTCACGAGATGGTGGAGCGTGGAGCAGCAAAGAGGCTCACGAAGGAGATGACTGATTCCTGGAAGGGACCAGTCTGGTATGTAAGCCACCTAGTAGCTCCAAATCCCCATTCTGTCACCACCCCAGTGCGCCTAGTGTGGAACAGCAGTCAGCAGTTCAAAGGAGTGAGCATGAATGACCTACTGCTGAAAGGCCCAGACGTATTGAACCCCATTAGAGCCGTCCTACTAAGGTTCAGGACTGGAGTGCATGCAGCCATTGGAGACATCCGAAAGATGTATAATTCCGTGTGGCTAGAGGAGCGCGAGATGCACTTGCACAGATTCCTGTGGAGAGACCGGCAGGATGAGGAAATTGGAGAATTCGCAATCACGCGAGTGAATATAGGTGACAGGCCTGCTGGTTGCATAGCACAGCTGGCTATGCGAGAAACAGCAAGGCTCCCCAAGTTCTCTCACCTGGAAGAAGCACGCAGAGTATTGGAGGAGAGCAGCTACGTCGATGACGTACTCACGTCCCACAACGATGCAGACCGTCTGACGGAGATCACCAATGACATTGAGGAGATCCTGAAGGCTGGAGGTTTCTCTCTGAAACCCTGGGTTCGGTCAGGGCAAAGTGGGAGGCATCAGGGTGACAAGGTATTCCTCAAGACAGAGCCTCCATCCAACGCCAATAAAGCACTCGTGTTGCCGAACCAGATGAAGGACGAGGACAACAAGGCCTTAGGCATTGGATACCTGGTAGAGGAGGATAGACTCTACATGATGTCTTCGATCAACTTCTCTAAAAGAAGAGGAAAGATGAGGACAGGCCAAGACCTCCCAATGGAAGAAGTTCGATCGAACACACCTAATCCTCTGACTCGAAGAGAGCTCTTGAGCCAGATAGCTGGGCTCTATGACCCCATTGGTCTGGTCACACCACTCAAGCAGAAGGGTGCTATCCTTGTCAGGAAAGCCTTTCAGGAGGCAGGAAGCGGAACTCTGGCCAGTGGTACCTGGGACAAGCCACTCTCCGAAGGCCTCAGGGAGGAGGCCATCAGGCTGTTCCAGGAGTATGCACAGTTAGGACAGATCACCTTCCAAAGAAGTCTGACACCACAAGGCAGGAAAGGAAAACCCTGGGCTATCACCTTTTCAGATGGGAGTGACAATTCCTATGGCGCTGTGCTATACCTTCGATGGGAAACGGACCGAGGTGTAGCTGTCCGATTAGTGGAATCCAAAGCCAAGCTGACACCACTGGACCAAAAAGGAGATGCTGTTAAAGCAGAGGTCTGTGGCGCCGTCTTTGCAGCAAGGCTCAGGAAGTACATGCAAAAGCATAGCCGGTTGGAGATAGACCGCTGGTTCCACCTAGTGGATAGCCAAACTGTACTGGGAGCCATTCAGCGGGACAGTTATGGCTACCAGACTTTCTTCGCTAACAGGATAGGAGAGATTCAACAGTCTGCCCCTGTTGAAGACTGGTGGTGGGTGCCTGGCAACCTCAACATTGCAGACATCATCACCAGGGGTGCTACCTTGAAAGACCTCCAAGAGTCTTGGCAAGCTGGACCAGAGTTCTTGAAACAGCCGTTGGCTGACTGGCCAATAAAGTCTGCTGGTGAAGTCGTCACTGATGCCAGAGAGAACATCAGTAGGATGCAGAGAAAGGCGTTCTCAGCTGTGATGACCAGAGCTCAGGCCAAGAAGCACCAGGACTTGGTCACCCAGTCCAAGGTCAGTGCAACTGTTGATACGACCCAACCACAATTAACCTCAGATGTGTCTAGTGCGAACCACGTAGCAGGACACAATGGACTCTCACCAAGACGAGTACCTGCTGGCTCAGCTGTTGAAAATCTTCTGGATGTAAAGGCATTCAGCAGCTTGTCCAGACTGGTGGGTGTTGTCGCTTGGGTGAGAAAGGCAGCCGACAAGTGGTTAAGCCTGAGGTGCCGAGCTGTCAATCAAAAAGCAAGTAAAGAATCGCACCCTAAAGAAGAACCTGAAGCACTTGTACTCACTTCTGAAGACCGTGAGTATGCCTTCAGATCCCTTTGCCTGGCAGCTCAAGCAAGTGCAACCTTCTCAGACACAACCCTCAGTCGTCTAGTGGCGATAAGAGAGGAAGATGGGCTCATCGTGTGTGGAGGAAGAATCCAGGCCTTCAAGGAGGACAAAGCAGTAGTGCCTCTCCTTCCTTATGAAGCATGGATATCCACATTGCTCGCCCAGGAAGCTCATGCTGTGAACCATGAGAGTGTGGCAGGAACACTTCTAAGAATGAGAAGGAAGGCTTGGGTAGTCAAAGGAAGAAGAATTGCCAACAGAGTAATGGAAAACTGTGTGCCCTGCAGGAAGTCAAGGGCAAAGCACTGTCAACAGCTGATGGGTGACTTACCCCCAGAGCGGTCCAGACCAGCAGCTCCCTTTGAATTCACAGCCGTGGACCTGTTCGGGCCTTATGAAGTAAGAGACGAGGTGAAGAAAAGAGTGAGACTAAAAGTCTGGGGCGTTGTCTTTAGCTGTATGGCATCCAGAGCCATCCACGCTGACATTGTGAGCGACCTGTCAGCAGAAGGATTTCTGCTTGCCTACCAAAGGTTTACGTCGCTGAGAGGACATCCTAGCAAGGTATGGTCTGACCCAGGCACAAACTTTGTAGGGGCCAAACCAGCCCTTGATGACCTCTACAGATTCCTGGAGCACCTGGAAAGGTCGGGAATAGAAGAGAAGGCCGCTAAGCATGGCACTAAGTGGTCCTGGAAGATTCACCCTGCAGACTCACCTCACAGAAACGGAGCAGCTGAAGCAGCAGTCCGGACTGTAAAGAGAGCCTTGCACAATCTAGGTGGAGATGGTGTCTTCACATGGGGAGAATTCCAGACTTTCATATACATGGCTGCCAACTTGGCTAATGAAAGGCCAATAGATGCAAGAGCACAAGTTCAGGAAGATTGCATTGAATTCGTCACACCTAATTCACTCCTGCTGGGACGAGCGCACTCAAGAGGAGACCCAGGAGACTTCCAGTTCGAGGGTTACCCTTACAAGAGACTACGAGCAATCCAGTCTGAGGTGAATAAGTTTTGGAGGAAGTGGTGCCAATTAGCAGGCCCAAACCTGTTTCTCAGAAGCAAATGGCACACCAGAGAGAGAAATGTTGCAGTAGGCGACGTGGTCTGGCTTGCTGACCAGAACGCTGTGAGAGGCCACTTCAAGCTGGCCAAGGTGATCAGTGTCAATCCTGACAAAGAAGGCATAGTGAGAGATGTTCAAGTCAGGACATATCCCAGCTACCCTGTCGAGACCAAGGGGCCAGCCCTCGGGAGGAGCACCGACAGGACAGCCAAGGCGGGGAAGAAGTCAACCACCAAGATTCCTGCTACAGTTCTTCACAGAGACGTGAGGCGTCTTGTCGTCTTAGTTCCAGTGGAGGAGCAGAGCGAGCAGTCGGATCCAGAGACTTCAGCGGCTGAGTGACCTGGGTGACGTGACCTCCTTGGGTTCCTTAACCAGGAGCTCAAGTGGGAGGTGTGCTGCTGAATCCGGGCTGTATCCTTTTGAAAAAAAGTGGACTTTTACATTGAAACTCATGAGACTCTTGTGGGACTTTTATGTTGACACCTGTTTAGCAATAGGAACAGGAAGTAGCTAATGAGAGCAGGATTTTTGCATTGTCATTCTGCTAACTTTGAAGGAGCACACCAGTGGAGTGAAATGTGATGCTTGGAAGTTAATGAAGGGGTTTATTTGAAATGTAAGCAGTTCGGGGAGGCCACTGGTGAGTTATTTCATGTTTTATGTCATTTCATGTAGGAAAGGAATTTGTTGATATTTAAAATGTATGTTGCTAAAAGGAAGATTGTAATTCGTTTTTCATTGCTTGGAAATGTTAAGATTCATGTAGCTAAGATGTAGATAGCTCTGTTTCTTGCTCATTTCGTTGCTATTAGGGATTTTAGTAGCTTATATGGTGTCCTTTTGTCTTTATTTTAAAGGTTTTCAACCTGATTCTGATTCATTCCTGATTCATTCTGTGTCTACCGCATTCAACCTGATTGATGAGTAATAAAAAACCAAGAAAGGAAGAATCCGAGTTGATCCCATGATTGCAACCCAGAACGGCTTATGCCTTTTTCAAGTTTTGGCTGATTTTAAATATAATTCCCCGGGAAACTTGACAGTACTGTATGTACCCAAATTAAGTGCAGCAAGTGCAGTCGGAAGTGTTGAGCTGTCGTTCTCTCTCTCTCTTTCTCTTTCTCTCTCTCTCTCTCTCTCTCTCTCTCTCTCTCTCTCTCTCTCTCTCTCTCTCTCTCTCTCTCTCTCTCTCTCTCTCTCTCTCTCTCTCGCACGCACGCACACGCACACGCACACACACACGCACACACACACGCACACACACACACACGGCTATTGTGAAATAATGACAATATGACATATTTGACAATATGACATCATTGGACAGCATGACAATGATTAGTCTTTGTTGTATCTTTCAGTGTTTCTATCCTGTGCGTGTGCGTGTGCGTGCGTGTGCGTGTGCGTGTGCGTGTGTGTGTGTATGTGACACACAGACAGTTATTATGAAATATTCAGCAGACACAGGAAAAGCAGGATCCTCTCTGTTCTGTTTTTCGTGTTGTGTATTAACGCTAAGCCTTCGGAAAGGAGGGAGAGAGGAAGGAAGGAAGGAAGGAATGGAAGAAAAAACAGACAACAGGAGGTGAGGTGAGGGTTGGAGGCGGAGGCGGAGGTGGAGGTGGGACAGTGTCTCTGGTGAGAACCCTGCATGTGTGTGACTGTGTATGTCTTGGTGTGAGTCTGTGTGTGATGCGACAGAGGGAGAGAGAGAGGGGGTTGTGTGTGTGTATGTGTGGGGAGGGGGGATGGAGTTTGGAAGGGGAAGTTAACAAAGACAGGATTTTTGTCTCTTTTGAGAAACAGCTTTCCCCGTGCCGACATGTCATGTCATTGACTGTAAAGGCGTATTCACATACACGGCTTGCGTGTGTGGCGACAGGGACATGGCACTGACTGTAGGCGCAAGAGGTTCATGGGCCGTTGTCCTTTTCACACTGTATGGTCTACATGCGCATTAGATATTTTTGGGGCTTTTTATGCCTTTATTGTGACAGGACAGTTACAGAGGGACAGGAAATGAGCTGGGAGAGAGAGACTGGGAAGGCTCGGTAAATGACCCGGGCCGGAATCGAAACCGGGCCGGAATCGAACCCGGGTCGCCGGCTTAGTCACCCAGTGCCCTACCGTTAGGCCACAGCAGGGTCTACATGCGCATTCTATCTCTGCATCCTGTCTCAGCCTTCCCGGCCCATACGTACACTCCAATGGGAGTCCTCTCACGCCCGCACAGAAACTAGACTCAAGTTCTATTTTCAAGTTGCAACGCGCACCTGTCCGCGCTCCCCCTCTCGCGAGTCCGTCCTGCCTCTGCGCTGACTTTAGCGCTTTGGTATGAAAGGAATAATCTGCCTTCATGTTTTCTAACCATTTCGGACTGAGCACGGACATGTTTCTCCTACGCCCCGTGCTTGCCATGTGAATGAACCGTAAAGCATGTTGTTCTCTCTGTATAGAGGCGAGAGAGCACGAGAGGGGCAAAGGAAAAGGTACGCTTTGTACGCTTTGGCAACACTTTTACTAATAGGCATGCCAATAAAGCATATTTGAATTGAATTTGAATTTGAATTTGAATTTGAATTTGAAAAGGTCATTTTTGAAGAATAGAACACAGCTGGTAAGTATTGACCCCTTTAGAAGTGATATCATCACTGACTGCACACGCATTGTTGACTCAAACACACACACACACACAAACAGACAGTACAGACTCTAAAGAGAGAAGACCTTCCATCCTGAAGTGTTTTATTTTACAACGGCACTTTGCGTGCACAGCCCCATTACGTCAATCTGTGTACAAACAGTAAAGGAGTCTATTAGTGTACCTACAACAAGGAAGAGAAATCACTGGGGCCCGAGAGAAAGAGAGACAGACAGAGGGACAGAGTAAATGATAGTGAAAGAATGGGTGCAGGACAGATATAGAGTGAAGGGTAAAGATGGTGGGATGTGGTGAGAGAAGTGAAGAGTAGGAAGAGGAGAATAGAAGGATAGAGCTGGAGGACTGGGAAGAGAGAGGAGAGTGTAGAGAGACATGAAGAGAGGAGAGGAGAGATTCAACACTCGTTTATTTAACCATCTGTGTGTCATCTTACAAACAAATCAATATATAATAGGGGATAGGAGCGTGGAAGAGGAAAGTGGAAGAGGAAAGTGAAAGAGAGGAGAATAGACAGTAGGGGAGAGGAGAGGAAAGGAAAGGAGAGGAGAGGCGAGGAGAGGGGAGGAGAGGAGAGGAGAGGAGAAGAGGAGAGGAGAGGAGAGAGATGGAAGACTGGGGAGAGAGTGGAGAGTGTAGAGAGAGGTGAGGAGAAGAGAGGAGAGGAGAGGAGAGGAGAGGAGAGGAGAAGAGAGGAGAGGAGAAGAGAGGAGAAGAGAGGAGAGGAGAAGAGAGGAGAAGAGAGGAGAGGAGAAGAGAGGAGAAGAGAAGAGAGGAGAAGAGAAGAGAGGAGAGGAGAAGAGAGGAGAGGAGAGGAGATGGAGAGAGGAGAGGAGAGGAGAAGAGAGGAGAGGAGAGGAGAGGAGAGGAGAGGAGAAGAGAAGAGAGGAGAGGAGAGGAGAGGAGAGGAGAGGAGAAGAGAGGAGAGGAGAGGCGAGGAGGGGAGAGGAGAGGAGAGGAGAGGAGAGGAGAGGAGAGATGAGAGGAGAGGAGAGATGAGAGGAGAGGAGAAGAGAGGAGAAGAGAGGAGAGGAAAGGAGAGGAGAGGAGAGGAGAGAAGAGGAGAGAAGCGAGGAAGTAGAAGAGTGTGAGGCGTAGAGGTGGATGGAGAAGAACCGTGAAAGCAAAGTAACTAAAACTGTGGGGAGAGGAGGAGAGAGTGAGTGGAGCTGAGCAGGAGAGGAGGAGAGAATGAGTGGAGCAGGAGAGGAGGAGAGAATGAGTGGAGCAGGAGAGGAGGAGAGAGGGCCTGCAGGGAAAAGAGGAAAGAGTGAGGGTAGGAGCAGGAGGAGAGGGAGTGGCAGGGTCACCCCAGGTCACTGCTCAGCGCTGCGGGAGGATGTGGATACGGTGGGGGCCCTTGAGCAGGCGATAGGGGCCCACTGATTGGGCCTGTCACCGGGGCCCCTGGCCCCCCTTACACCCCCCCAGCTCCCCAGTGCCAGCCCTGCACATTCACACACACTCACACTCACACTCGAACACACACACACACACACACACACACGCACGCACGCACGCACGCACGCACGCACGCACGCACGCACGCACGCACGCACGCACGCACGCACACACACACACACACACACACACACACACACACACACACACACACACACACACACACACACACCACACACACACACACACACACACACACACACACACACACACACACACACACACACACACACACACACACACACACACACACACACACACACATGCATTCTCTCTCTCTCTCTCTCTCTCTCTCTCTCTCTCTCTCTCTCTCTCTCTCTCTCTCTCTCTCTCTCTCTCTCTCTCGCTCTCTCGCTCTCTCTCTCTCTAGGTCTCACACACAAACACAGCCTTTCCCACACACAAGCACACGCATTTAGCACATATACAATATACATCATACAAAACCCAAATAAACACACAAAACACAGCAACACAGAGCCAACCTCCACATGTATATGTTTTCTGACATGTCTTGGTTGTAATTCAATTCCACACCCACCCCAATTTCACTCTGATTGTGCGATTGTGCTGTTCTACATGATGGATTGGTACTGGTGAGATTTGGATGCTAATTTAGCATTTAGTATGCCCTATCTCTAGACTGTATGGCACTATGAAGGACGACCTCGAGTCAGCTTGGCTCCTGGTCAAGTATCCATTTTGATAGCAAGCCTTCTGGGGATTGCCTGTGTGAGTGAACGTATATAATTGGCTATATAATTGCTCGTATAATTGTTCCTAAATGGATTTAGGCCTGCGAGCACTTTCTTAGCTGACCTTATGCAGATTTTTTGTGATTCTTTTTCTTTTTTTAAAGAAGGTCCGGTCAGCAAAAGAGCAAACAATCAGCCCGTGGTGACGCGAAGTACATGCAGCCAAAACTCGCTCGTAAGTCAAACAACGGAACAAAAACAAAAAAAAGCAAAGAAAGGAAGAGAGTGAGGAGAGGAGAGGGGAACCAGATTAATTACTTTG
>NC_085873.1:8297168-8314668 GCF_034702125.1 Engraulis encrasicolus
CAGTAGTCTGAGCTCTAGTGGTCCAGCGCTCTGATGTTCCTGCCCGCGGTGGTCTGAGCACAGCGCAGCCCTCTCTCTCTCTCTCTCTCTCTCTCTCTCTCTCTCTCTCTCTCTCTCTCTCTCTCTCTCTCTCTCTCTCTCTCTCTCTCTCTCTCTCTCTCTCTCTCTCTCTCTCTCAGGGCTTTTTTTCTGGCCGCGCTGCCAACTCTGGCCACAGTGTGGGAAAATGTCTCTGTGTTATTGTATGCGCAATGAATTGCTCATGACGCATTTGTTTATACTCGCACTCGAATAATGGGGGAACATTAAATATTTGGCCCAAATAATAATAATCCATTTCCTTGACTCGAAATGACTAATCATATGAAAATAAAATAGCAAACAGCCCGTCGAATTACTCCATTTCGCCGCCCCCTTGATAAAGATCAGCCCTCAGCGCACACTCTCTTATTTGCAAACATTACCTCAGGTTTGTGTATGGAGAATGGCTCCGTCGTTCTCAAGGCTCTGAGTTGCCAGCTCCAATGCATTACTCATTGCTGAAGGTATCTGGGCAGGGATGGAGCTATGGGTGGGGTGGGGGGAGGGTGGTGAGCAGGGCATTTGCCCCAGGTCCCAGAGCCCTCCTGTATTGGTGTTGAGGGTCCTATTATGACCTCGGAAGGCCGTATGTGGGGCCCCTCTCAGTGTTTTGCCTTGGGGCCCTTTCTGCAATTGTTTCCACCACTGTACCTGGGTACAGTTCAAATGTTAACGCTGTGATCCAGCGAAGGAATTGGAAAGCAGTGGCGAGTTTTCACTTCCAATTAGGGGGCTCTGGGATTCATGTTGAACAGGAGGTAAGAACCCACAAACGATGGACACTTTCAAAAAATGGCCGTCCCAGAGCTGACGGCAGCACATGGTTGTCTCTTCATCTTTTGGAGGAGCATCTCTACAGCGCGGACCAGGGACCAAAAAAACACCCAGGCATTTTTGGCTTGACCCCTGTGCGCAGAGTCTATGTCCTTAATGTCAGCAACATTGTAATGAGCGCAAGTCTAAATCTGTTGCTCTCAGTAATGTCATAGCAATGCTGTAATGGTAGTTAAGTCTTTTCAACAAAGATTGAAAGTGCACGCCGGCGGACCCATCTGCACAAGGAGGCTACACCGGCCCCTCACACATACAAGTCGTTTTTGTATTATATCCTGCTTGGCTCAATCCACTGCCTTTACTAAAATGAAGATGGATCCATAAGCTACCACCTCTAAACAGTGGACCAGTCCCTGAGCAAAAAAACCCCAAAAACAAACAACAGTATCAGCCCCTCAGGATTGTCGGCCCACCATGGGCGGCTCTAGACAGGGGCAAGGGTGGGCCAGGGCCCCTGAGAGTTCCTCCTGGCCCTCGTTGTGGCCCCTGTGCTGAACAGCCAATGACTTAAAATATTAATTACTAAACACATGATATGACATGACGATGTACTTTTTTGTGTATTATTTACGTATATTCATAACATTAGAACATGTATCTCTTTTGCCAATTTACTGTATGTGCACCCCTGAAAAGTCACTGGCCCCACTTCGGCCCCCCTGGTAATTTTGGTCTAGAATCGCCACTGCCCACCAGGAAAATGCCCTTTATGCCAGAATACCAGTCCAGTGATCTGGTGCTCCACTGTAAGAGGATCTGATTCACTGCTGCGGAACACGTGAAACAACATCTCTCACAGTGGAATACACATCTATAATATTTGCTTGGAGTGGAACAGGCAGTAGGAGGACCATGTCTGTTGTAGTGCCAACATCATTACTCTGTTAGAGATGCCCTAACATGTGTCTGGTGAGCTGGGTTTGTGGTGTGTGTGTGTGTGTGTGTGTGTGTGTGTGTGTGTGTGTGTGTGTGTGTGTGTGTGTGTGTGTGTGTGTGTGTGTGTGTGCGTGTGTGTGTGTGAGTGTGTGTGTGTGTGTGTGTGTGTGTGTGTGCGCGCGTGCGTGCGCGTATTTGTGTGTGCGTGTCTGCTTGTGTACCTGCATGTCTGTGTGTGTGCGAGAAAATGTGTATGCAACACCTACAGTCGTGTGTGAGCAGCATGTGCGCGTATGTGGGTAGTGAGTGCATGCATGAGAGAGTGTGTGTGTGTGTGAGAGAGTTTATCTGTGTGTGTATCTGCTTCAAAATCTTGATCACATGCTCCATTGGAAACACACTCTCACACCCTCTTAGGCTGAAGACATGAATCTTCCATTGCCCCAGCCCCAGACATTTCCACAGTGAAGTCACACGCATCACATCACATCACATCCCCATCTGCGGCCCACATCACCCTGCCCAAGATACTATCATTGCCTGATGACAATGCCATCCTCCACTCCCTCACTACCTTGGCCTCGTAAAATTAGGCAAACCCACCTCACCGCACAGAAAATATTTTGGCTTGGCTGGTTGGTCTAGCGTCCATCGCTCCATGTGGGAAAATTGTAGCTGGGCCAAAACAATCCGCCCTCCAAGATACTATCATTGCCTGATGACAATTCCGTCCTCCCCCAGGGTTGCCAGATGAGGCTGATGATTTCCAGTCCAAAAAATGCTCAAAACCCGCCTGGAAGCACTAAATCCTGCCCAATTCTATTGATTTCTATGGCCAAAAATGTTCTGCTAAGTGCCATTTTTACCCGCAGACGACCATCCTAAGCAGCCCAATTGAGTGGGAAACCGCCCAATCTGGCAACACCGCCCTCCCCTCTCTCCCTACCTCTATCCTTTAGGCTAGAAAATGAAATGAACCCACCATACTTCCTTAAATATTTTTGTCTAGGGGCTGTGTATAGCTTAGCATTCCTGGGAAATTTGCTGCCTGGTTCATGATGTGTACCCCAATCTCACTGGTCATTGTACTGTACGGATATACTGTATGACAACAATAAAGGCTTTCTATTCTATTCTGTGTAGCTAGTGTTTTTTATCACTTCCTGATAACAATGCCATTCTCCTCTCTTCTCCCTGCCTTCCCCCCCAGACTCACTCACATTGCCCGTCCCCTCCCTAGTCTCAGGGCTGTGTGGGGCCGATGCCAAGGCATCGGGTGTAACATCTCACTTGGCTTAGAGGTGCAAAAGGGATAAACACTGCACGGAACACATGTTGCCTTCACCGTCCCGACCCCACCCCCACACACCAAACCATCACACCAAGCTTGTTATGATTTCTTTGCATAAGAGAATCAGGGAAGCCAACAGTGTCGGTAACAAAGGGGCCAGTTGTCCCAGGCACTGGGAAAGGAGGATGGCAGAATTTGGTCCTCATTTCATTGTAGGTATTGAGTGGAGAGGGCGGTGGGTGGGGGGACTTTCTGATGGCGTTATCCCAGGCCCTATCAAAGGTGTCAGCGGCCCTGAAGGGAATGCTTTCCCACCCACCTTGCCTGCTTGGCTTGCTTCCTGCTTGCTCACTGGGTAAGTTCTGCCTGCCTGCATACCTGGACTGGAAGTCTGGAATTGAGGGCATTCATCCGATGGGCCAGCAATCCTCAGGAACTGATATTGTTGGGTATATTGATTTAAAAAACTGGCCTACAGTTTAGAGGGGGCAGCCCATTGGTCCATCTTCATCATAGACAGTGGAGCCTAAGGGTCTAAGCCTAAAACGCCCAGAACATGTTTTGGCCCCAGTGCAGTCCTGCCTGCCCTGTCTGCCCTGCCTGCCTGTGTGAGTTTGACTGACAGGTGACAGCATTTTGGTGGGCCAGTCGAGATCAAGGTCGTTCGCGCTCCGCCTGGCCACCCCTCATTCACACGCTTTCCTGTTTATGTGTCAAGTGCCGTCTTGACTGTGTCTCTGGGCCACGTCTTCTGCGGCGTGTGTTTATACGTAGATGACTGGCAGAAAGTGTGTTTGTATGTCTGTCGGCCTGTGAGTGTGTGTGTGTGTGTGTGTGTGTGTGTGTGTGTGTGTGCGTGTGTGTGTGTGTGTGTGTGTGTGTGTGTGTGTGTGTGTGTGCGTGTGTGTGTGTGTGTGTGTGTGTGTGTGTGTGTGTGTGTGTGTGTGTGTGTGCGTGCGTGCGTGCGTGCGTGCGTGCGTGCGTGAGTGCGTGTTTCAGAGTGACAGATGGATGGACAAAGATAGGAGGAGAGGACAAATGAGTGTGTGGGTGCATATGAATGAGCCCATCATGCATGTGTCCTTGTGTTTGATTGAGTGTGTATGCGTGTGATTGTGTATGAGTGTGTGTGTGTGTGAGAGAGAGAGAGAGAGAGAGAGAGAGAGAGAGAGAGAGAGAGAAAGAGAGAGAGAGAGAGAGAGAGAGAGAGAGAGAGAGAGAGAGAGAGAGAGGGAGAGAGAGAGAGAGAGAGAAAGAGAAAGGACTTGTGGAGAGGGGTTCTGTAATTGTAATTCCTGTGGTTTGCCTGGCAGGCTGGCGGTTGTCTGCTCTGACAGCTGAATAGGGCCTGGTGAAGTCATAAGGCATCAGGGACTTGCGGGGCTTTGAAAGGCAGAGCAGAGCCTCCAGCTGTTGGGATGCAGGGCTTCCCTTTCCCACAATTCCCTGTTTTGTCGAGATGGGCTGCTATGTCGAGATGAACTACAGTACCAATTGGCTGCATAGCCCCTATCCCACAAATCTCTCTGTCTCTGTGGAGAGTCTCCCTCATTCTGTGGAGATGGGCTGATGCGTTGAGATGTGCGACAGTACCAATAGGCTACATAGCCTCTATCCCATAGCCTCTATCCTGCTACTCAACTTAACCCCAACAACCCTCTACTCCCGCCCTCTCTCTTGCTGCCCCATGGGCTGGTATATCAGGATGAGCTTCCAATAGGCCAATAGGGTGTTAACATGGCCCAATACTAAACCAAAAGCCACATCCTAACCCCTTCAACCACCAATATAGTCCCACAATCCCCTCTCTCTGTCGAGTGTCCTTTGTTCCTGTAGAGATGGGCTGCTATGTTGAGACAACCTACAGTGACATATTCAATGGAATGTTTATGTCTTCCCGTGAAGCGAGGTCTGGGCAGGCGAGGAAAGTACAGTCGATGTGATGTGGGTGCATTCCGAGATGAAAATATTTTCGAGCAATGCAAATACGAGTAGTCAATTGGAATGCAGAGTTCGGATTATTGACAGTTTACTTCTGGCTTTTGCAGTGACAGTTAAACCCGGGGGAACGTTAGCGAACGTTTCATGAGCGAATAGCCAAGCGAGTGAGCAACAGTAGAAATTAGTTATTAGTAGCACTGTATGTGACTGTAGCTTTATCCCTGGGCCTGGGACAACTAAAACTAAAACTCGTACAGTGTCTCTACTGCATTAGGTACAGTGGAATAACTGGTATGTAAGCCATCATTATGCATTGTAATGACATCAGTAAGAGTACCTCTACTTTTTCTCAATACACCTCTAGTTGTAATGGCTTGGTAGTCCAACTCAAAGGGTAGCTCATTTTGACAACATCCCCATTCCCAACCAACTGTTTTTATACTATATTTACCTCCCTCCATCAACTGCCATGGATCCTTGCGAGTCAAACCTCAAGTTGTTCACCATCATTTTCTGCAGCATTTCAGCAGAAAAAAAAAGGTGTGTTGTGTCTGCCAAGATCTTCATAAATGCACACAGCTGACTGTTACTGGCCAATACGTCAAATCGACAGGAGTAGAACATCTGCCAGAAAAGCGAAAACACATCTCAATTCAGTTAAGATGTTCTTTAGAGTTGGCCTTAGCCTGTAACAAAAATAATGTAAAATGTTTGGAACCAGATTGTATCTGCAATTATGTAAATAGATTGTACAACCTATGTGATCTATGAAACGCTTCAATATGGACTTTAAAAATAATGTATCTCTGTGCATAGGCATGTGTATCATTCAGTTTAATACTGTCGGTGTGATCATGGGTAGGCCTATATGCTGAACTCACATTAACTTTTTATATAGCCTGAGGGGTACACTGCCGTCTGTCAAGGTCATTGCAAAAATGAAGTGTATTTAAGTTAGCCAACACAACAAGGATCATGTCTGCCAAGAAACTAATCCAATAAAGTCTGTCTCATCCTGGAGATTTAATCCAAAATCCATCTAGACCTCCTCTGAGTTAAGCTGCTAACAAACTCAATCAACGAAGTTAAAAACATTACTTCCTTGGTGACGGTCATAATGATTATGCACACATTGTCTGGCTAAAACTCAGGGAATGGCAAATAGCAGTGAAATCCGTACCCAAAATAATGAAGCATGTTAATACTTGCCTTTCTCCAAAATGTTTGGCCACACATGCAGAACGTCTGTGCCACGACGTGGAGGATGTTTTCCAAACACCAGTCAAGTCAAGGGCAGTTCTCTAATGCAGCGTGGAGGTGTTTACCAAAGTAGCAGCTGGCTTGCTATGGGTTTGTGTCAGTCTGAATATGGTGGGAGCATGAAAATACAAAACTACACACCAGCTAGGCTGCTGACAGCTTTGGACAAAGAAATGTGAAAGGATGCCCATCAATGCATACAATGTTATGAGGACATAATTCTGGGCCCGAGGCATCTGACCCCTTTGTCCCATCATGTCGGCTTCCCTGCACCATTGGTGTTTTTATCAATGAAGTGGTAGAGGTGAAAGATATAGAATAAGATGTACTGTAATTGCTTTTGCATTTCATTTGCATTTCAAGTTTTATACCACCGATACATTTGGGACGCAAATTATTAATCGAATCTGAACATATATTTGATAGCATAAGAGTCAAGAGCAATACAATACAGTACTGTAATGCCTGAAATGCGAGATAGCCTCTTGAATATCTGAAATGTCTGCTGAACTACTACATAGGATTAAAGGTGTGGATAAAGAAAACAAATATGAGGAACCAAGACATTGTCTCCTTAGAGCAATTCAGTCATGGTCCTTCATATAGAGTAAAAGATGATTTTAACTACTGTGGGGACACTATTATTCTGTTCAACACATTCTAATATACACTAATAGCTATCAACGCTATACATCACCTGGAAAGCAGACGTTAACAGTATTGAGATACATGTTTTATTTTTATGACAGATCTATCCATGTAAAAACAGAATACGTAAATGGCCGAGTCTGGAAAGCTTCATGATGAATATCTAGTAATTTCAAGCCTGGAAAAGTCTTTGATTTCACATGTAATGAAGTCTTGCAGTTGTCAGTGTCAGTCGTAAAGTTGTCATCTTTGGTATGCACCAGTGAGAACATGAAAAAAGTTCTCGATTAAATGGAACTAACCCTTCACACATAAAACACACTTCACAGCATTGAAAACTTGGCTACTCTGGGAAATTAAAAACAACGAAACGATTACGATTAGATTCCTATTTCAGCGCAGACCCTGTCATTGTGGTCCCCCATCTCTCCCCAAGCCTTTCACCACCCCCTCAACGATCCTGCTCTGACCCGACCTCACCTACAATTGCCAAGAGTAGGCCACAGAGTCAAATTTAGTTCCAGGTGAACTGCAGCAGAAAAGTCTTGCACATGACTCTCTCCCTGGGACCAAAGCTGATAGCCATCGGGGTAGCTTTGCGGACACAACTTACTCACTCTGCGACGCTACACTCCAGACACAAAGAAAGAAAGAAAGAAAGAAAGAAAGAAAGAAAGAAAGAAAGAAAGAAAGAAAGAAAGAAAGAAAGAAAGAAAGAAAGAAAGAAAGAAAGAAAGAAAGAAAAGAAAGAAAAGAAAAGAAAGCAATTTGAGGAAATTATTATCCAGAGTCCAGCAGCGGGGTCATTTTCACTTTGTTTTTACTTTCTCTTGGCCCACGTTACTATTACTAAAGTCTGTTTCGGTCTGATTTCCACGGGTTAGAGATGGAGGCGATAAATGCCATTAAATGTGTGTTTTAAAATCCCATTAGGCTGAAGCAAAACACACAGGGTTTAGGTGAGGATGTTTTTAAGGAGAGTTGCAGCCAGTGAGTAACGCAATACCAAGGGCTTTTTGCAGCACTGCATATGGGCCTGCCTGGACACCCATGCAGTCCCAATCTGGCACGGATCCAGATGTAATCTGGCAAAGAGTTGCACTGTATGGCAAGACCAGAATAACTCCAGCTCTAATCTGACACAGAATTACACTGTACAGTAAAACCAAAGAAACAAGTTTGCCAGCAAGATTCAAGTAAGTATGCGCAGTGAAGTAAAGCAGAGGTCTATAAATTACTATAGGTGAGGACATTACTTTAAGGAGAGCCACAGCCAGTGAGTATAGTAATGCTATACTGTAACAACACATTACGCAATGACACCGCATTTTGAAATAACGTAATACATTACATAATGCAGTGACAATTTGGTTATACAGGAGTTTGTGTTGTTAAAGTAGGCCTACCTTTAATTGTTATTTATCTGAACTTAATTGTTATGGTTGGTAATGTCTTACAAGCCAATGTTTGTGTAGCAAAGGGAGGTAGAGTTTTCCCAACAGGGTTTGAACCTGGATAATCTAACATGCCAATCTAGGGCTCTAACCACTACTCTAAACGCTACACGTATTGTTGCAATGGTAGTAAAACCTCCAGATTTTGTATTGTATTTGGAAAAACATTTAGTTGTATCTTTGCCCATCCCTGGTCTAGGTTTGCCTGGTTAACACCAGACCTATCGATCGAAACGATTGTGTAGAACTAAAGGCAGTATGGGAGTTCCCAGACTAGGTCTAGGTAGTCCTATATGTAACGCAACAAACAAGAACATGGCCTTTTTTGCTTTGTGCTCCTCAGTGTAGAGGGGCTCTCAAACTTGGTCCAAGTAAAGAAAATCTGAGGCACGCAAGGTTATTTTTTTTTACTTTTTAAAAACAATTTGGCCAGCATTTTGACCCTTATGGTTTTCTTCAGGGTGTGTCACTGTCATCTCTACATTGGGTATTCAACCTGCAACCTTCTACTCCATGATGACTCTACTATAGTGATAACCCTAACTTTAATATTAACATCTGAAATGCTATATGGCAGATGGTTAGTGTGGTGTACTGGTACACACAACTGGCTGCAATGATGCAAGTCAGGGGTTCATATCCCGGGTGGGCAGAACTGGCCGGTCTCTGATGGGCAAAACTGGCATATCTCCAGAGAAAGAAGCATGGCATGGTCATGACACTTACCTCTGGAGAGAGAGAGTCATGACACCTATGGTGCATATCTCTGGTGAGCAAAAGAGAGGCATGGCACATAGGGCTTATCTCAAGTGGGCAAGAGTGAGGGGTGTGGCAGGTACATTCATTGCACATGAATGGGTGAGCAAGAGTCATGGCACATATGGTACATGTCTCAAGTGGACAAGAGAGAGGCATGGCACAGTCATGGTGCATATCTCCAATTAGAGAGAGAGGCATGACACATATGGTGCATATCTCTGGTGGGTGAGAGAGAGTCAGGGTGCATATCTCCAGTGGGAGAGAGGCATGACACATGACACAGAGGCAAGGTGCAGTCATGGCACATATCTCAGAGAGCCATGGTGCACATAATGGTGCACATATCTCCAGTGATGGTGCAAATTGCCAGTGTGAGAGAAAGAGTCATGGTGCATATCTCTGGTGAGAGATAGTTGTGGTGCATATCTCCAGTGAGAGAGCCTTTGCACATATCTCCAGTGGGCGACAGAGAGAGAAAGAGTTATGGCACATATGTCATAAAGCACTATCACATTGGGGATCAAAACAGCAGCCTTCATGATTCAAGCCCAGCCATGTAACCACTACTCCATGATGACCCCCAGCTTTTAACTTGACATCTAGTTGGCATATCGCCACTGTTCGGTTAGTCAAGATTCCCTTTTGGTGCAAATACTGCTAATTGAAACTATCACGAGTGTGGTGGCCAAATGAATCAATGTACATTTTCATACTATGTTGCAGGAAGAACACAGGTCACCTCCACATTGTTGATTGAACCTGCAACCTTCATGATTCAAGCCCAACATTTTACCACTACTCCATGGTGACCGCAGTCACTCAGTGCACATCTAAAATGTCATATTGCCAAATGGTTACCATAGTTTCCGAGTATCCACTATTCTGTTTAAGTCAAGATCCCATTGGTAACATCTAACAAAAATGACTCGTTGTTAAGTTCTGGTTAACTGTTGATTAAATCGTACTTAAAACTTTTGCATCCTGCCTGAGTGAAAACATTCAACCTGAGCCCAGAGGTGTGCTGTGGTGTAATGATACACACAATTGGCTGGCAAGGTGCAAGTCAGGGGTTCATATCCCAGGTGGGCAAAACTGACATGTCTCTGATTGGCAAAACTGCCATATCTCCAGAGAGAGGGGCATGGCATAGTCATAGTCCTTACCTCCAGTGGGTGAGAGAGTCAAGTCACACAAATCTCTGGTGGGCGAGAGAGAGGCATGGTGCATATCTCTGGTGGGCAAGAGAGGGGCATGGCACAGTCATGGTTCATGTCTCCAATGACAGAGTGCAGCATGACACTACAGTATGATGCATATCTCCTGTGGGTTACAAAGTCATGGTGCATATCTCCAGTGGGCGAGTGAGAGGCAAGGCACAGTCATGGCACATATCTCCAGAGAGAGTCATGGTGCACATATGGCAGAGGGAGTCATGGCACATATCTCCACTGAAAGGCAGTCATGGTGCAAATTGCCTGTGTGTGTGTGTGAGAGAGAGTCATGATGAATATGACTTATCTGGTGGGCAACAGAGAAAGAATCATGGTGCATATCTCTGGTGAGAGAGAATCACGGTGCATATCTCTGGTGAGAGAGTCACGGTGCATATCTCTGGTGAGAGAGAGTCACGGTGCCTATCTCTGGTGAGAGAGAGAGTCACGGCGTACATCTCTGGTGAGAGAGAGTCGTGGTGCCTATCTCTGGTGCGAGAGTCATTGCACATATCTCCGGTGGGCGACAGAGGGAGAGAAGGAGTTATGACACATGTGTTCATATTCATACCATGTTCCAGGAAGAACGAAGGATAGCAAAAGTCGTCATCACATTGGGTATCAAACCAGCAACCTTCATGATTCAAGCCCAGCCATCTGACCCCCAGCTTTTAACTTGACATCTAGTTGGCATATTTTATTATCGTTTAATCAAGATTCCATTTTGGTGCAAATATTACTAATTGAAACTATCGCGAGTGTGGTGGTCAAATGAATCAATGTACATCTTCATACTATGTTCCAAGAAGAACAAAGGTCATCTGTACATTGGGGATTGAACCTAAATCTTCATGGTGCAATCCCAGAATTTAACCACTAGTCCATGATGACCACAGCAACTCCCTGAACATCTACAGGTAAAATCTTATATTGCAGATGATTACCATAGTTACCAAGTAACCACTATTTGGGTAAAGTCAATAAAGACAAGATCCCATTTTGGTAACATTTATCAACAAATATTCATTGTTAAGCATTTGTTAGCTATTGATTAAATGATAGTCAAGCATTAGTTGAAACTCTTGCGCCCTGCCCCAGGAGTAAAAACATTCATCCTTTGGCCAGAGGTGTGCTGTGGTGTAATGGTACACACAATTGGCTGCAATGGTGCAAGGCAAGGGTTCATATCCTGGGTGGATTATCTGGCATGTCTCTGATGGGTAAAACCACCATATCTCCAGAGAGAGTCATGGCACATATCTCCAGATGGCAAGCAAGAGGGGCATAGCACAGTCATGTGGTGGGCACATTTCTCCTGTGAGAGAGTGGCTAGTGTGGCACATATCTCCAGTGGGCAAGAGAGAGGCATGGCACAGTCGTGGTGTGTATCTCTGATAAGAGAGAGGTATGACACAGAACACATATCTCTGGTGGGCAAGAGAGAGGTGTGGTTTATTCCTCCTCCGGTGGGCAAGAGTGTGGCATGGTGCATTACACATAACTCTGATGGGCCAGAGAGAGTCAATGCACAGTCATGGTGCACATATGGCAAAGGTAGTCCTGGCACATCCTGTATCTGAAATGAGAGAAACTTGGCACATATGGTGCAAACTGCCAGTGTGAGAGAAAGTCATGGTGCATATCTGATGAGAAAGGGTCATGGTGCACATATCTCCATTGGGTGAGAGAAAGCACATGTACATGTTCCAGGAAGAACAAAGGATAGCAGAAGTCACCATCACATTGGAGATCTAACCAGCAACCTTCATGATTCAAGCCCAGCCCTTTAACCACTACTCCATGATGACCCTTGCCATCTAGTTAACATATCACCACTGTTCGATTAGTCAAGATTCCATTATGGTGCAAATATTGCTAATTGAAAATATCACGAGTGTGGTGGCCAAATGAATCAATGTATATTTTCATGTTCCAGGGAGGACAAAGGTCATCTCTACATTGGGGATTGAACCTACAACCTTCATGGTTCAAGGCCAAAATTTAACCACTACTCCATGATGACCAGTTATTCGCTGAACACCTAAAATTTAACAGATGGTTACCATAGTTACCACTGTTTGGGTAAAGTCAATAGTCAAGATCATTTGGTAACATTTAACAACAAATACTCCTTGTTAAGCATTTGTTAGCCATTGATTAAATCATAGTCAAGCATTAGTTGAAAGTCTTGCGCCCTCCCCCAAGAGTAAAAACATTCATTCTTTGGCCAGAGGTGTGTGCTGTAGTGTAGTGGTACACACAATTGACTATCATGGTGGAAGTCAGGGGTTCATATCCCCGGTGGGGAAAGCTGGCATATCTCCAGAGACGGAGGCATCATGTGGTGGACAGTAATGGCATGGCGCATATATGTGGTGGGTGACAGAGGAGCATGGTACCGTCATGTGGTGGACACGTTCATATCATATATCTCTGGTGGGTTAGAGAGTCAGAACACATATCTCCTATGGGCAAGAGCGCGGCATGGCACATATGGAGCATCTCTCCAGTGGGCAAGAGAGACATGGTGCATATCTCTAGTAGGCAAGTGAGAGGGACATGGTGCATGTCTCCAGTGGGCATAAACAGGAGAGACATGGCACTTTCATGTGGTGGGCACAGTCATGAGACATATGTCAGAGAGAGTCATGGTGCATATCTCCAGTGAGAGAGAAGCATGGCAGAGTCATGGTGCATGTATCTGGTGAGAGAGACAGTAATGGTGGATATCTCTGATGTGAGAGTCATGGAGAATATGGTGGGTGACTGAGAAAAAGCATCACAGTGCATATCTCTGGAGGGAGAGAGGCATGGTGCATATCTCTGGGGAGAGAGATGTTCATAGCGCATGTATCTGGAGTAAGGCAGGGCTTGCATGGCACATGTCTCCAGTGTGAGAGTCATGGCACACCTATCTCTGGAAAGAGCCAGTCATGGTGCAAGACAAGTCTCTGGTGGGCAAGAGAGAAAGATTCATGGCACAAGTCTTGAGAGAAAGGCCGCATAGTCGCATATCTCCAGTGGTAGAGAGTCATGGCCATGTCATTGGAAAGGTAACACTTAGGGTTGCCAAGTGATTTGATTGTGTTACCTACTGACAAAGAGTGGCAGAGGTTACAATGATGGGACTGCCTATGCAGCCCCAATCTGGCATGGATCCAAATCTAACCTGACAAAGAGTTTCACTGTATAGCAGGACCAGAGCAACAAGTTTGCAAGCCAGAGGTGTTTCTATTTGGTACAGTGGGATAACTGCTGCATGGGGTAGCAGTGATCCAATAGTTAAGGACATGGGCTTTCAATGAGATGGTTGATAGTTCAAAGCCCACAGTTTCACTTCCTATTCCTATTGTTCCTTCATGGCTGTGGTGCCCTCGAGCAAGGCACCTTACCCCACCTTTTTCCACGGACTGTAACCGATACCTAATAAGTAACTAAGTCGCTTTAGATAAAAGCATCAGCTAGTATAATGTAATGTAATGTAAGAGTACCTATACACCTCTGAAGGTATCCATTTGGGTACAGTATCATACTGTACCTGTAATTCTACCCACAGCAGACAAGCCTTGGTAGAAAGAGCCAACCGCAGAAAATAGGTGCACATAGGGCACACTGACTTTGTATGCCGCTAGGTATGAAAATGCTACAGAGCTTTCAGCTTTGGTCAAGACAAAAGTTAGTCACAAAACCCTTACACTGTGCAATACCATATATATGTATGTATTTTTGGGCGGCTTTTTGGCCTTTATTATTACAGGACAGTGTGAGAGTAGACAGGAAACAATTGGGAGAGAGCCGGGAAATGACCCCGACCAGACTCGAACCCGGGTCCCCGTGGGCAAAGTAAGCCCAAATGTGGGGGGCTTAGTGCACCGTGCCACAGCATCCCTGTGCCATGCCATATTTGATCTTAAAGTAGCCAACATTATTGCCAAAAGACACAGTATGTATAAAATGTGCAGCAAAGGATACTGCCTGGGGCTGAAAAACTGTTGTAACTTCCTTATATAGACAATGGTGCCTTTGCATATGACGAGGCCCAGGGTTGTGCTGCAAAACCAGAACAGGTTATGCAGGGACCCTCTGCTACATTAAAAATGGGTATGTATACCAGATTTTCCCCCGCACCCATGCAATCATTTGGGTCCCTCTTCTCTGTAACTTTTTCTTCATCTTTTTTTTCTTCTTTTTTCCCTCTTCCTGGAAAGGAAGCACAGACTGTCATAGATAATTTAGCCTGCGCCAACATCTTTTTGTCTGAGTCCCTGCAGACTAATTTGAGGGCAAAGGAGTGGTCATATTATTTCATTATTTTTCCTTCTTTTATTTGCCCGTTTCCTTTCCATGTCTAATTTTCCCCCTAGTCTTTCAGGTCAGACAGACAGGGTCTTTTGGGTTCCTAGTCTCATTCCTTTATTCTTTCTTTCTTCCACCTATTTAAAAGGGCATCGGATGCTTTTAAAAATATCCTTTTAATGATGTGGAAGAACGAGTGAAGCCCTGGGGTAACATGGTGTGCAGGCCCGTCACTACCAGACAAGCAAACCAAGCATTTGCCCAGGGCCCCGAGATGAAAGGGGCACCCTCGTAATGATTGGTCTGAAGAACAGTGCAATGGTTTAGTTTGAAGAGAAATGGGGCCCCAAGTCTCTCTTTGGCCAGGGCCCCCAAATACCTTGAAGTGGCTCTGCTGGTGCGCATGTGGAATGTGTTACTTTGAAAGGTCGAGAACAGAGGACCACCTACACAATAAAGTATTCAGGTATTTGAAAGCTGGCTATTAAAATTTGTTAAGCCCCGTTTCCTATTTAATTGTAATGATATCTTCCTTTTACACACAACACAGTCCCCCCCTCTCTCTCACCCTCCACTCTCTCTCTCTCTCCTTCCCTGAATGGAACTCAGGTATGAAAAAGCTGGGCGTATCCCTTCCGCTACGTGACATATTTTTAAAGTATAGGCTGCGCTTGTGCTTTGTGTGTCGACCGGCATAAAGGAGGTGAAGTATATAGCCTTTCAGGGACTTCCTGTAGACACTGTGTCACACACACACGCACACGCACACAAACACACACACACACACACACACACACACACACACACACACACACACACACACACACACACACACACACACACACACACACACACACACACACACACACACACACACACACACCCATTCCAGTTCCATGCAGCGAAACCCAATCCACTGGAGGTTGGTTTTGAAGTGGCCATGCGATCATTGTCAAGTTGCAGCTTTCTCTGCAAAGTTGCCGCAACACAGCCGTCGTAATTTGACTCCCTGCCCAACTCTGGCTTGCATTAAAAACAAAACAAAACAAAACAAAGCAAAACATTCGGGAAAAAAAAGCCTCAAACATTCGAAAAAACATTCGGAAAAAAAAACCCTCTAGCATCAGGTTCCTCATTATGGTCCCTCGATGATTACGCTTTTCATCATGGTAAACAGAAAAATATATCACTGCAATTATACGGATGTGTTACCATGCACCACATTCACTTTGATCTCGCTGGAGGACTGTGTATAAATAGTCTTGTGTTTTTATCAAACTCGCCTAATTAACACTCTGCTTTGTAGGACCCACTTAATGTGAACTTGTACGTAAATGCCGCTGTCCTTTGAGGGAGTGTGTACACACATTTCTATTGGTAATGACAGAGGAAGACATCGTTGCACTCAGATATAGAGTGACTTGTAGCTATTATAACTTTAGGTACATACACACACACAAACACACACATTCTTTCTACTGCATGACATGGGATTCGATTGGTATGGCTGCAACTTTTCCATGTCTTTTTTACCCATTACATCTGACGCTCTTACTGTAGCCTACCTAGAGTGGCTTATCATTTATCTGATGGAGTAGAAAAGACATTATCTTGCTTATTTTCTTTTCTGTTCAAACAGCTTCTTTTGCACACCTCTGTAGTTGGACAGGTACGTATACAGATGGAATTGTCAAGTGTAAAAAAAGATCCCACACACTGTCCATTCCTCCAGCAAGCTTTAATAAAATGTTTCGGTCATCTGACCTTCTTTGGGTGACTGAGATTGAGTGTTGCCTGTGACTGAAACATATTTGTGGAAAAAAGGTCCACACACTCTTTGGATTTTTTTTCTTCTTTAAGTTATTTTTTTCTTTTTAATCATTCATTGGCAAGCCTGATGACATTTTGACCTCTCGGTCTTCCTCAGATTCAGAGGAAGGCCGAGAGGTCGAAACGTCATCATGCTTGCCAATGAATGAATAAAACTTAAAAGAAGAAAACTTAAAGAAAAAAATCCAAAGGAGTGTGCAAACGTTTTTTCCACAAATACATATTTTTTTGTTCAGCACCAGGGATTGTACACAAGTAACTCTCTGCTACCTGTGATTGAAACATACCATGTTTACGGGCATAGGATAATGGAGGGACAAGAGTAATTTATTGCCCCCTACTCAAATTTTCCTTATTGGTACAGGGATTGAACCTGCCACCATCTAATGTAAATTCTTACTCTGCTTACCATTAAGAACCAGCTGCCTGTCTTGGGTCCTCCTTTGATCAGCTCCACAACCGGTGTAATTTTCTTGTTATACATCGTTTGAATTTGCAGGCATTGATCAAGCTGATCAAGACCAAGTCTACAAATCCTTACACATTAGACATTACTTATGTTTGTGCACATGGTTTGATCACGTCCACTGAAGGTAAATGGTAAATGGACTGCATTTATATAGCACCTTTCCACTCTTTCGAGCACTCAAAGTGCTTTACATTGTATGCCTCACATTCACCCAGTCACACTCACATTCACACACCGGGAGCCGTGGCTGCCACGCACCACCCTACCACCAGGAGCAACTTGGGGTTAAGTATCTTGCTCAAAGACACAACGATGGAGTCAGCCCGAGCTGGGCTCGAACCTTTGGGTTGCCGAATGGCTCCTCTACCACCTGAGCTACCACCGCCCATGGTAGATAGGTATAGATAGGCCTATATGTTGTATCATAGAGAACCTGAACTTAAGTATGACTATCTGATCCCAAGATTCCCTTCTGCACTATTAGGCCCCAGCTGCCCTTTGGTGTACCTGCTTTGATTGCATCCACCCAAAGGGTATAGATTTCTGTTGT
>NC_085873.1:8324668-8329668 GCF_034702125.1 Engraulis encrasicolus
AGAGTTTGACGTATTCTAAATGTACAGTATGCAGTGCAGCACACAGTATTTGACCTCTGTATTTGAACATGTCTGGTTACGGCCCTGCCTACAGCCTGACCTACAGCTAGACAGGCGACTAAGGCCCTCTGCACACCGGTTCCGCCAAAGTGCGGAGCACTGCTCGGCCAACTTTTGATTCCTCTGTTTTCGATTCAACTGTACACACCGGTGCATAGTATGTCCGCGGATGTCACGACATCTGTGGAGTGCAATAGAAAACTGTGGAATCGAATGTTGGCAGAGAGAGCACTTTGGCAGAACTGGTGTGGGGAGGCCCGTAGTCTGAAAAAGCTGTGAAACACTGATCTGGGAAAACAGACAGGGAGGCAGACCACTTGTGGTGCCCCTGCAGGGTCGCTGACAGCTTTGGCTGGCCCCAGGACAAAATCAACTAAAAGTCTTCCTCCACCCAATACACACAATGAAAGAAGGACTGAATTCTGGGGCCCTCCCTTCTCCATGGGCTCAGGCCAACTGAGTATCTTGCTGTTGGCTTGCCTGTGCCCTTGTACTGTGCAGTGCTGTTGGATAATAAGGGTATGGCTACACTGAGAGACACACTGGGATTGGCTGATCAACAGATGGCATGGCTGGAATTACGGTGAATCCCATTACACCGCTTAGCCCTACGCCTTTCGCCTTCCCCTCCGTTTTGCACGTCCATGTAGACGTAGTGGCGTCTCGATTCACGTTCAGAGAGGGGGGTAGGGGTATGGCGAACGGCTTTCCACCCCTCCGCACGGAGATTTTATGGCACCACTCTCCACGACGGAGGGCTACGACAGATTTCCCTGAATGCATTGCGAATTCCTTTAAAAATTGGCAGCAAGGGGGGCGCGGTGGCGCAGCGCGCTAAGCCCCCCACACTTGGGCTTGCATGCCCATGGGGACCCCGGTTCGAGTCCGGCCGGGGTCATTTCCCAACCCCATCTCTCTCCACATTCACTTCCTGTGGCACCTTCACTGTCTTATCCGAAATAAAGGCCCAAAAAGCCCATAAAAATATCTAAAAATTAAACATTAAAAAATTGGCGGCAAGCCGTGACATCCACAACAGCACACAAGTTTAAGTATTTTCGCCGCAATTGACGGTTTCAAAGTGGTAATAATTATTCCATTGTACTAAGTTTAACATTGTCCTAATGTGTGATGGCCCTTTTCTCTGTGAAACGCACATGAAAAAAAATCACTATTAACGTCAACCTAATGCATGGAATTAGGGACAGCTGTGAGTGTCATTCCGTGATTGTTGAAGGGGTACCTCAATTCGTAGGGATTGCGTTTCAAGCCCTACACCTTACAGCTTCGTTTGAAAGCACTAGGGGCATGGGGAAGATTTAGGGTCTGGGCTCTTTTGGCTTAAAGGGGCCCCTCATAATAAGCGGTGCAGAACTGACCCACCGGTGGGCCCCTATTTTCAGAAATGGGCCCATTACCTTGTGGGCCCCTATTTTCAGAAATGTCCGCTATGCCAGATGGCCAGTCCAGTCCAGACAGACGGGCACTGCAGACCACTTGTGGCCCCCTTTTAGAGGGTCAGGCTAGACTGTGGCATGTGTGGCATTCCTTTGGCCCATGAGAACCTTGGAACCCCCTGATGCCCCATGCGGCACCTCCGCGCCCTGCCAGAGAGGGGGTGGGGGTGGGTGGTGGGTGGCATATCTTTAGTTCTGGTTGCAGGGAGAGGGTGTCTTTATAACACTGCATGCAGGGCTCTTAATTAACACAGGCCGATCTGCAAAATGCTGGCTAAAATTCAGTTTGACCGGTTAAAAAAGAAAACTTACTAGCCACTTCGACCCATTAAAGTCAGTGTTTGTTTGGCTAGTAAGATCAATATCTCTTTATCCATTTTGGTTGGTGATGAAAAAAGTGAATTTAGAGGCCTGATTGTATGTATTGGGGGGGGGGGGGGCTTTCAGATTATTTGAATACGACCAAACCTGTCAGGGCCCTGTGTCCATGGTGTCCTGCAACAGAGCTGTCCCAGAGAGCCTAGCCAGTAGTGGGAATGGGAGAGGAAAGGAGGCAGCTAGATAGCCACCACCTTGGTCCGAAAAAGATGAGAACCCCTGGGCTAGGCTGACTGACAGGCAGGGAGACCACTTGTGGGTCCCCTGTGCTGTGATGTGCTGTACTGTACTATTGGATGGGATCCTAGAGGTTATGCTAAGGGACTGTGAAACATATGGGAAACCACTTGAGGTGACCCTGTGATGTGTTGTACTGTACTATTGGATGTGGTCCTAGAGGTTAGGCTAAGGGACTGCGAAACATATGGGAGACCACTTGTGGTGATCCTGTACTGTGCTGTGCTGCGCTGTGCTGTTGAGTGGGACCAGTCAATCAGAGACACTGACAAAGGCAGATCGTCGGCCAGACAGATCTGACGCTGACCACTTGTGGCGCCCCTGTTGAAGGGTCAGGCTAGACAGTGGCATGTGTGGCATTCCTTTGGCCCATGAGAACCTTGGAACCCCCACGCATGCAGCACCTCCATGCAGGGAAGGCGACAGGGGTTCGGGCATAGGGGTCAGTTGTCCCGGGCCCAGGCAGTCAGGGGGCCCAGAAGTGGGTCATCATAACATTGAATGTATTGAGTGGGCAGGGGGCTTTCAGATTGATTTGTCCTGAACACAAGCAAAGCTGTCAGCAGCCCTGCCTCCATGCTGTGCTGCCAAAGACAGCCTAGCCCAGAGAGCCCCACCAGCAGAGGGGAGGGGAGGGGAGGGGAGGGGAAGTTAGGGTGGGCTGCATGGCTTTCAGAAATGAATTAAAAAGCAGCTTTCAACATTTTGGGGCCCTGACTGTGATCTAATTAAACACCATGCATTCCTGCAAGAAGGGGTTGGTGTTGGGGTGTGTGTGTGTGTGGGGGGGGGTAACAGTTGGGGGTGGAGTTGGTGAGATTAATGTGAATATCAAAAAGCAAGGAACAAGCCAAGGGAACTTGCACACCTTCATGCCGATGCAACAGTGCACTTTTATTGCATATTGAAGGGCTACCCAAATAAATAGGAAAAAAAGAAAAGCAGTGATGGGGTGATGTTGGCTGTGGAGGAGTATGGGTGCATGATGGAATAAATATCAGAAAAAAAAGAAAAGAAAAGAAAATGGCGGACCCACTCAAGCTCATTAAAGTATATCGTGACATTGAGTTCCTGTGGCTTTGATGGTTGGGGGCGGCTGACTGAAGCACTCTCCATGTCATTGCATCAGTATGTGCCTTTTTTGTTGCCTCAAAAGGCCGGAATAAGTCATCAGAGACCGCACCGAAGCTGCAGTTGCACGACAAAGTCATTGTTAAGCATCCTTTTTTGCGTATTTTGTGCATTTTATTTAGCCCAAACCGAGTAATTGGAAAAAGTCAACCATTCATTCCACCTCGTCAAGTCAATAGCAGGAGTCCATCCCTTAATCTTGTTTAAGCAGTGGCACAGTTGCATGACAGCTATGGGTTTCCATTTTTAACCAAGTCCATTGTTGATTTATTATGAAGTGCTGACTGTGCCCCTGGCATCAAGTTCAAACCAAACGTAACCCACCCCCCCCCAAAAAAAAAAAGTAACAAAGCTGGCCAAAAGAGAGAGAGAGAGATGTTTAAAAGCGATTTAATGCAAGCTTAATACACGGGCATTACACTTTTGACTCAGCTATTGCCAAAAGCTTTCATTCGCTGTGGTATTATGTAACCGCTAATAACATAAAAGGGAGTAACGTCCCTGCCAACACTTCTTTTCAATTACTTCTTCTATAGTTCACGTGTCAGATCTGTATCGGTGTCTCTGTGTAAGAATGTCTTGATATGGTATCCCGTGTTTCTTTCTTTTTAAAACAACAAGAAGGGGAAAAAAAGTGTTTCATTTCGCCTTTACAGACTGCCAAGCACTTGAGTGGAATTTCTGGTAACAATTTGTACAATCTTTCGTGGTAATTACCTCATGAAAGCTGACACAGAAGGTTTTCATTGAAGATCATCTTTATGGGGAGTGCGTGGAGGAGTTGGTTCGGTTTTCCACCAAGCACCCAAATGTCATAAATCTCTGCAGACAGTCTCAAGAGGATTCAGCAGTGACCCAGACTGAAAGCAGACAGAGTGTACAGGTCCCAGAGAGGTTACCTGACCATTCAGCTTACTTTGCTATTACATGTACATAGAAGACGCACACAAGCATGTGCCTGCACGCACCCACATACGCACGCACGCACGCACGCACGCACGCTCGCACGCACGCACGCACGCACGCACGCACGCACGCACGCACGCACGCACGCACGCACACACACACACACACACACACACACACACACACACACACACACACACACACACACACACACAGGACCTATCTATGATCAGTGATGGGGGAGTGGGAAGAGATTTCAGCATCCTGACTCCTTGGTGGATGAAGCTTTTAACGAGATTGGTGGTGCGGGAGTGGAGGCTCCTCTACTGTATCTCTTCCCAGAGGGCAGGAGTCTGAGCAGTTTGTGTGCAGTAACATTTAGTCTTGATTCAACCCTTTGAGAGTTAATTTAACCTTTTGTGCGTCGTCTCACTCTCTTGTGTGCTGAATCAAGGCTGCAAATTGCACTGGTCTCAGTGGATTAATGGCAGACCTAGAACTAATAGCCACCTAACAAATAACAGTCTCAAGGTGCTCAATTAGTAGACGCTGGAGGTTTCCCAAAGCAAATATTGGCTTGATGAAACAGCAATCACTGCGGCTTGACTAAATAAGGCCCCGGCCTGGGTGCCGGTGCTGGTGCCGGTATGCTCGCTTGAGAGCATGTGCATGGGCCTGTTTGGTCTGGCTGGCGCCCACAGTACAGGGCGGTTGTCTCCACCATGAGAGCACCCATCTGTGCTGAGTGCCTGTGTGTCTGCCTTGATGTATGTGCTCCATACTGCTCACTCACCCATGCACATACAGTATGTTACCCACACAGACAGGCAC
>NC_085873.1:8332168-8339668 GCF_034702125.1 Engraulis encrasicolus
CTCTCTCTCTCTCTCTCTCTCTCTCTCTCTCTCTCTCTCTCTCTCTCTCTCTCTCTCTCTCTCTCTCTGTCTCTCACTCTGTCTTTCAAACTCACTTACACATGTATACCTGTAGGTAGCCCACAGGCCTACTATCAGATGGAGAGAGGGTGTCAAGGGAGAGTGGGCCCCAGAATTGCATTCCGAGTTACATTGTATGCATTGAGAGGGGGGCCCTTACAGATGCATTTTGTCTCAGGGCCGGGCAAAGCTGTTTGTGGCCCTGTTCCACCCCCGCTCGCTCTTGAACACACGCTGACACCTGCATATACCGTATGGGCAGTAAACAACTCCACTCTCACCGAGAACTATTTCGGAGACTGGCACCAGTAAGTTTACAGTTTAATCAATAAAAGATGGCCCCTGGGTTGTTTTTGCTGTTACCAATAGACCGGTTATGGTTTATCCTTCTTTGCTTTTTCCTTTTTCTCCTTTTTCGTTCTCTCTGTCCCCTTTGATTTGCCGTGTTCGTAGGGGTGCGAAGTGACATTGTTTACGAGAAGTGATGCATGCGCTGACATCGGCTGTCACTAAACGACTGGCTTCCGTCGCGGTCATGCACTCACACACGTGCATATACTCACACAATTACACACACACACAAACACACACACACACACACACACACACACACACACACACACACACACACACACACACACACACACACACACACACACACACACACACACACACACTGATTAAGATTAATCTGAAGCATAAGGAATTAGGTGCTGCTGCCAATGGAAAAAAGCCATTTTGAGTTGATTTTCTTTTCTTTTCTGTATTGAGTTTTTGAGTGTGAGAGCGGGGACAAGTCCTGGCTGCCACCATGGCTGATGACAGCTTCGTCCGGGCCCTGGACAGTCATTTGAAAGGGCCCCCACCCATGAGAACCCAAGTCTGGACCTCTCCTCTCCCTGAGCCCGGAACAACTGACCCCTTTTGTCCTCCTATGTCTTCCCTGGCTGCCACTCTCCCTCCACCACTGGCAGATTTCTGAACCGCACATCAAAAGCGTTTTGTCCCGAGGAGATTTATCTCTTAAGGCATGCCGTAAAATATGGAAAAGGCTCATAACTTCACCTCACCGTAAAACAGGCACGTGCAGAGCATAGTTGCCCACGGTGCCCGAGCAACGGCCCTTTTGCCCACATTGGCTGATATTGCCCTTCCAAGGGAGGGGAAAATAATATGGCAATTATAATTTCATATTTCAATATCATTTGATTTCTTTATAATTCATCATTTTGATTGAAGTTTTGTACAATAAAGTCATACAAATTCATCAGACCCGTCGAGAATGGGCACGAGCGATGTGAGGTAGGTAGGCTACGCAACAACTCCGGTGGGGAGGGAGAAGGCACGCGACAGCCGCTTGAGCGCCTATGACACACGAAAGATTTTGAAGATGCCTGGGTGTCGGCTAGAGCCCTACACACAGTCTACATATTAGGGTACAAAATATGCTCACAATCAACCTCTCTAATACAATGTTGAGTTTAGAACTTTTAGTTAGGCCTATCATACATCTGACAGCCAGCCAGCGCCACGTTTAGGTAGCAAAAAAACCCGACAGCCAGCTGTAGATATGCCTCGGAAAATAGGCTAAGATTTCATGTTTCAACTGATTTGCTTTGCAATTCGTATTTTTGATTGAAGCTTCCTAAATTAAGTTTTCAAATTCAGATTCACCTGCACCTCGAGAGATAGGCAAAGGGAGGGGCAGCATGCGCGATGCGGGGGGGGCATCGACGCGCAGCTCTACATGGGAGGGAGGGGGGAACAAGCATGCATGCGACCAGGGCAGAGACGCAAAATATGTCGAAGATGTCGTGGGAGTAGAGCGACTGCCCTGACGGCCTGAGGTGAGCTGGAAACACAGCAGACTACACAGTATTAAACTAGGCCTACATGATCACAATTAATGTCTCTTAAAGCCGATCTCGAGTTTAGGACGTTTGATCCTAAATAATCTGACAGCCGGGGTGTGCCACGTTCAGATAGGCCTATTGGGGGAATACGACAGCCAGCTATCTTGCTTGCAGTCAACGTTTTACATGGCTCAGGTTGTTTTGTGGAAGGCTAACCCAACTAAGAAACATGCAGATGACATCGTTTTATCAAGCAAGAGAGAACTTAAGGGGGTAGGCTAGCTAAAGGAAGCACATCTCTGCAGAGTTGGCTGCGAAAAAAAATGAACAGGTGCAGGTGAGGCAGAGAAATCTTTTTTCAGGATTGTAGAGGTTTGATCTTGGTGATACCGCTAGGAAAGTGCGTTTTCTTACGCTGATATAGCCTATTCTCCGACCCAAAGATAGGCTACTGTTTCCACTGTCAATGTCCATGTAATTGAAATAAATCCACTCCACGTGATAACTGACGTTTACTGTTCTTCTCAAGACATAGGCCTACAAAATGTGCATGAACTAAGTTTAACTAAAATATCTGTAATGAAAATAAAAGGTTATAAAGTCTGCGAGAAGCTCGGAGCTTCAGAGCAACATATAAGAACTGGTGCTCCCACGCCACGGTTCTTTGCGATCTGAAATGAAAGCCGGCTCGTCCATTCTTAAAGCGACAGTACACATTTTTAATATAGGCTACAAAAGACCCAACAAATGACCTAAACCTGTGAATTCTTATTGTTTTAGCTTTCCTATATAATATTCATCATTTTAATCATGGAATATGCCTATTAATTAAATTTCAAATTCAAATTAAATGATCTTTTTAACAATTTTTAACTATTTCTATTTATTATAACTTAAAGTCTACTTTGGCTGCTACAAGGATTATAAAGATGACAGTGGGTTAACCCTTTGAGGAGTAAGGAATTTCTAGAGGTTCTTCTAGAATTTTACTGGAACACTCTACAGCTCCTATAGATGTCTGTGTTAAAAATCTCGCAAAGACATTATGACATCATAATGAGAACTCAAAATTTTGGCAAAATTCTAATCACATATTTGTGATGGTACTCCTCAAAGTGATTTGCCTGGTTAACACCAGACCTAATCACAAGTGAGATTAGGTCTGGGGAGTTGCCTATTGTAAATTCCGTATGGGGCCGGAATACTTGGCTATTATGACACACTGCCCTGCTCTCTGATTGGGCAGAGAAACTGTTAAGGTCGGAATGCTTGGCCATTATGACACAGATCCCATGATCTTGTACGTTATGAGTCATCCTCGCCATACTGTCTTTCAGATCGAAACGATTGTGTAGAACTAAAGGCAGTATGGGAGTTCCCAGGCTACAAAGTGATTAAGCATCCTCATATTTAGCCTATTAATTTACTCATCATTTCATTTCATTTAAAAGATGAGGATGACTCAGAGCCACAGACCTCTGCACATAGGGCAGGTAGGCATAAGACTGATAATCTCTGTGACTGATACAGGTTTAAAAACTATCAAGGCTTTTTCTCATAATTTCATTTAATTTAGGGGCAGCCACATACCACACATGAGGAAATGTGGATCAGGAGACATTTAGGGCATGTGGGCATAAGGCTGATCATCTCTGATATGATTAATAGGTAGGCCTACATGTTTAAAAACTAGCATGTTATATCATATGGTACGCATATTCAGGATACTATACAATAAAAAATATTAATAATTATGACAATAATATACTACTTCTACTAGGCCTACTACTACTAAAAATAATAATACCCATGGTGCAGTTTCCTAAAAATTCTGAAGGCCGCTCATTGTTGATGTTTTTTTGTTTTTTTTGGGCGGGGGGGGGGGGTTGCCCTTTCTTCAGTTAGAGCAGTGGTTCCCAACCTTTTTCTTAAGGGACCCATGTTTTTACTATTGTAAGCTTTGGTGACCCAACCACGCGAGCGCCCGCACGAGACGGAGTCACAAGATGCCCTCCGTTTCCTGCGAAAACTTATTTTAGTTATTTTATTCCTCAATTCGTCTTTGGTCAAATATAGAATAAATGTTTAATGTAGCACTTACAATTTGTTGCGTCTATGCATTTATTAGTTAAATGCTTTGTCTTTTATTCAACATGGGCTATATATACTTAAAACGAAACCCCTTAAAATCAAGAGGGCTCCGCGACCCCCTGTGGATCTTTGGCGACCCATAAGGGGGGTCCCGACCCATAGGTTGGGAACCACTGGGTTAGAGCACTGCCCTTTGAAATTCCTGTGCACGTCCCTGCCGTAAAATATGGAAAAGGCTCATAACTTCACCTCCCACTCAGAAGGGTCCCACAATGCTTTTCATGTACCTAATATTTTCTCTCTCTCTCTCTCTCTCTCTCTCTCTCTCTCTCTCTCTCTCTCTCTCTCTCTCTCTCTCTCTCTCTCTCTCTCTCTCTCTCTCTCCCCTGTCCACTGGGTACCAAATGCCTAAATTAAATGTTGCCCGAGAACAGCCCTCTTACGACCTTGAACACACATGCACACACGCACACGCACACACACACACACACACACACACACACACACACACACACACACACACACACACACACACACACACACACACACACACACACACACACACACACACACACACACATACACACACACACACACACAGAAGAACACACACACACACGCACACACACACACACACACACACACACACACACACACACAAGCACACACACACACACACACACACACACACACACACACACACACACACACACACACACACACACACACACACACACACACACACACACACACCACTTGTCCCGCTCTGTCCCCTCATCACCCTAACCTTTTTTTTTGCAGACTGCCAAGAGCGTGATTGATGTGCTGACCAGTAATGCGTCTGAATGCAAACACTTGAGGAATTGTGATGGTTCAACAGCATTTCAAGGAAATGGGTGAGTCTCAGAGCTGCCTTAGCTGTGGTTCGTGTGAGAGCTAGAGTAGAGAGGGGAGAGAGAGAGAGAGAGAGAGAGAGAGAGAGAGAGAGAGAGAGAGAGAGAGAGAGAGAGAGAGAGAGAGAGAGAGAGAGAGAGCAGTGCACCCTGACACGTAATGTGGCCTGACAATAGGTGCTGTTTCTCATTTTGAAAGCCGACATTTTGAGCATTTTTCTCATTAGACCTTAGAACAACTGAGAAGCAAAACTTCCCCTCCCGAAGGGAAACGCAATGTTGTAATTATTCAGATGCGGAAAAAAAGCAATGCCATGTCTCTGTTTGTGAATGTGCGTGTGTGTGTATTTGCGCGTGTGTGTGTGTGCGTGTGTGTGTATTTGCGTGTGTGTGTGTGTGTGTGTGTGTGTGTGTGTGTGTGTGTGTGTGCGTGTGCGTGCGTGCGTGCATGCGTGCGTGCGTGCGTGCGTGAGTGTGTGCGTGCGTGAGTGAGTGTAAAAACAATGGCATGTGTGCAGTGCATGTGTGAGTGTGGGTGCATAAGTGCATGCATGCATGCATGTGTGCATGCATAGGTCCATATGTGGGTACGCTTGTGTTCAGTTTGACATCTCTCTTATAAAAGCTTTTCTTCATTCTTGGATCCAGGTAGCACTCATATTCCACTGGCATGTGGTGGGTGGTGGGTGAACTTTGCAGCTGTACACAGCTTGTTTGCATTAGGGAGCAGCACCCACCGGTCCATATGTAGTCATAAAAATAACTCATAACATGCACGCACCCACAATGCCGTCTGCCATAGAGAGCCAAAGGGCAGTAACTACTAAAAGCTGGACTACATCACACCTCTTCTTCTGTCTTTTGTCTGGCATCTTCTATTTCAGCAGTGCATAAAAGAATAACAATTCTTTCATAGCCTATATTGTACAGTGACAACTAGAGTTTGAGAATTTTCATATTTGTCAAATTTTCCATATGTTTGCTTTGATTTACCCACGTGAGCAACCCGCAATGTATGTATTTTGATCAGAGGTGTCAAAAGTAAAAGTGAAAGTACATTTGTGGTACAACACTAGTGCATGACATGACATAGCTGTCATACCATTTTCTCCATTGTACCTGTTGGCATAGATCCACTGTGTTGTTACTGAAAAACACCAAGAACCAAACAAGAACCCTCCACAAACAGGAACCAACCAGCGCAGCGTTAGCTGATCATAAGACAAGTACACAGGTCTCCTGGTTTCTTGGATCAGTTACATGGGTTGGAAGGAAACAGTGTTTTTCTTTTTTTACTTTTACTTTTACTTACTAATTTTGACACTTCTGCCGTTGATACATATCAAGTGCAAGATATGGGAACAAGGAGAGAGAGAGAAAGAGAGAGAGAGAGAGAGAGAGAGAGAGAGAGAGAGAGAGAGAGAGAGAGAGAGAGAGAGAGAGAGAGAGAGAGACAGAGACAGAGACAGAGATTCAGAGACAGAGGAAGAGAAAGTTTCTAAGAATGGAAATGGGGATAGATGTAGGAGTGAGGGGGACAGAGAGAGGTGCAGACACTGATTGAAGACCGATGGATAAACAGGAAGAAAAAAGGGTGCAGAGAAAGAGAGGTGTGGGTGAGAGAGAGAGGGAAAGAGAGTAGCTTAGAGTGTGAGTGGGCACGCATTCTTGAAAAGACAGAGATGAAGAGTGAAAAAAAAGTGCTGAGAGTGTAGTATGTGAGCATGAGGGAGTGTCTACTTGAGAGATAGAAAAAGAGTGTCTCCCTAGCTAGAGAGAGAGGGAGAGAGGGAGAGAGAGAGGGGAGGGAGAAATAGAAATTGCTGAGAGTGAGAGTGAGAGTGAGTGAGTGAGTGTCCTGCTGTTGCCATGCCAGTCTGGAGAGGGGGTCATGGAATCCCGGCGAGGAGGCGTCCATTCCAGCAACCCTCCGCCCATCCATCCCATGGGAAACGCAAGCACGCGCACACGCACGCACGCACGCACGCACGCATACACACGCGCGCGAGCGCACACACACACACAAGCACACGTATGCACACACACACGCACGCACGCACACACACACACACACACACATGCACACATGCAGAAACACACTCATTCAGGCTGCCTTGGTCCGTGTGACATACACATGCGCACACAAACACACACACAGCCCGACACATACAGTGAGGAGAATAAGTATTTGATCCCTTGCTGATTTTGTTGGTTTGCCCACTAATAAAGACATGATCAGTCTATAATATCAATGATAAAATGTATTCTAATATGGAGAGACAGCATATCAAAAAGAAAATCCAGAAAATAACTTTCAAGAATATATTTTAATTGATTTGTATTCCATTGAGGAAAATAAGTATTTGACCCCTCTAGTCAAAGAATACTTGGCGGCAAAGCCCTTGTTTTCTTGTACAGAGTTCAGATGTTTCTTTCAGTTAATGACAATATTTGTGGATATATTAGAAGGGATTTTTGTCCACTTTTCTTTGCAGATCATCTCTAAATAATTTAAATTGTATGACTCTATCTTGGCAAATGGGAGCTTCTGTTCCCTCCACAGGATTATTATAGGTCTAATGTTTGGAAACTGGCTAGGCCAC